>NC_142008.1:120066513-120151513 GCF_049901715.1 Pseudonaja textilis | reverse complement strand
TCTTGCTGATTTTGTCTGTAGTGCCTTTTATATATGGGAGGAGGCTTTGCCGTTTTCTTGTTCTCTGTCTTGGATTTTGGTTGGGGTTTCTTTTTGGATTAGGTGGGTAATCTTCTTTCTTTGGAATCCATTGGCTGTAAGTCACGTTGGTGAGAGTGTGTAGTTCGGTTTTTTGGTGTTGTTCATCGGCTAAGCATTTTGTTCTGGAGATGAGTGTCTTGGCTACGGAATTGATCTGTGCTGGGTGGTGGTGTGAGAGTGCATGTAGATAGCGGTTAGTGTGTGTTTTTCTTCTGGTAGATGGTGTGTCCTAGGGAGCCATTGGATCTTTTGTATACCAAGACATCTAGGAAGGGAAGTTGGTTGTTGGCTTCTGTTTCCATGGTGAATTGTATTTTGGGGTGTAGGCTGTTGAGGTGTGTGAGGAAGTTGTTCAGTTTTTCTTTCCCATGTGGCCAGATTATGAAGGTGTCATCCTACGTATCTGAGCCAGAGTTTGGGTTTGTGGTCGTATTTTTCTAGAGCTTGTGTTTCAAAGTGTTCCATGTAGAGGTTAAGCGATGACAGGTGAGAGGGTGATCCCATGGGTGCTCCTTCTATTTGTTTGTATTTTGTCCATTGTAGGTGAAGTATGTATTGGATAGGCAGTGGTTGGTTAGATCTAGGATGTGCTTGGGGGTTGTATTTGTTTTGGATGGCTGTCAAGGCTTCTTTTATTGGCACTTGGGTGAAGAGGGATATGACATCGAAGCTTACTAGTAGGTCGCTAGGTTGTAAGTTTTGTTTCTTTATGATCTCGATGAACTGGAATGAGTTTCTTACGTGTGAGTTGATGGATTCTGCATAAGGTTGTAGTTGTTTGGCGAGAAATTTGGCTAGGTTTTGTAGAGGTGAGCCTATGGAGCTGACTATTGGTCTGAGTGGGGTTCCTTCTTTGTGTATTTTGGGGAGACCATAAAGCTTGGGGCATCTGGATGATTTTTCTCTGGGTATGATTCGTTGCTGGATTTCTTCACTGATGGGGGAGGCTTTTATTTTGGATTTGGTAGTTTTTTTCTAGGTAGGTGGTGGGGTCTGTCTTTGGGGTTTGTATGTGGGGTCTTGGAGTAGGTTGGTTAGCTTGGTTTGGTAGTCAGATGTGTTCATAACCACTGTCGCATTGCCCTTGTCTGCTGGTAGGATTATTATGCTGGTGTCTTCTTTCAGGTTAAGTAGTGCAGTTTGTTCTTCTTTGGATAAGTTGCTTTTGGGTGGTTTGCTAGTGCAGAGGATGTTGGTGATTTCGAGTCTGATTTTGTTAGCATCATCAGGGTTGGTTTTTGGTCAGGCTGGTTTCAACTCCACATATGATGGTTTCTGTGGGGATGTGTTTGGGAGGCGATAGCAAAGTTGAATCCTTTTGAAAGGACCTTGGTTTCAGCTTCAGTGAGGATCTTGTCTGAGATGTTGTGCAATGTTTGTTTCATGTGTGGCTGTGGGGGAGGGGGTTGGTTTCTGGCATTGTTGTAGTTTCCTGAGTTTGTTGGTGTGAGTATCTGTCTTGAGGGTGGTCTGTGTTTCGGCTCTCCAGACAGCAAGTTGTTGGATTTGTCCCAAAGTAGAGGTGAATCTTGTTGCTGAGTCTGAGGTGGAGTGTGAGGAGATCTTTGTTGATTTGGTCTAGGAGAAACCTTTTCGTGTGAAGTTCATTTCTAATTAGGGCCAGTTCTGTTCTTTTAAGGATGCGTTTGGTGGCTGCTGTGTTGGTGTGGAATTTCAATTGGAAGCTTGTGGGAATTAAATTTTGATCTCGGCAGTTGCATAGGAATGCAAGGTCACATAAAATGGAGGCTCTTTGGACTTCAAGTTTTTCATAAGTCCTGGTCAGATGGTGGGTTTCCTCCCGTAGAGGTGCAATATTTGTTTTCTGAGGTTCTGTGGTATTATATGTGGATCTTTGGTTGTTCGGGTTTTCTCCCGCGTAAGATTCGAAGTATCTAGGCAACGTTTCGATGAAGTCTCATTCATCATCTTCAGGCTTCTGTCTCCGGCTCTGTGCTTTTCAGAGTAATGTGAGATTGCAGCTGCTTCCTCCTTTTAACTGCCAGTGGGGTGGGACTTGATTGGGTGGGGGCTTGGCTGTGTTCTGATTGGGTGGGGGGTGTGTTCTCATTGGTAGGGGTTTGGTTGTGTTCTGATTGGTTGGGGGTTGGCCGTGTTCTGATTGGTTGGAGCGTGTTCTGTTCAGGTGGGGGGCTTGGCTGTGCTCAGGTTAGTCTTAGTTGCTGGGGGATTTGAGCTGGTGAGTTGTGATCTTGCTGTTTGGCTTCTGGTTCGTGGTCCTGTTGCATCTTCATAGTGGTGTCGGTTTGCTTCATGTTGTGGCTCGGAGGGGTTTGAAGTGGTAGTGATGCAGCTGTAGTGCAGCTTCTGGACCAGCTTACGACCATGGACCAGAAGCTGCACTAGCTGCATCACTACCCACTTCAAACCCCTCCGAGCCATACATGAAGCAAACCGACACCCACTATGAAGATGCAACAGGACCACGAACTAGAAGCCAAACAGCAAGATCACAACTCACCAGCTCAAATCCCCAGCAACTAAGACTAACCGGAGCACAGCCAAGCCCCACCCTGAACAGAACACGCCTCCAACCAATCAGAACACGGCTAACCCCCCAACCAATCAGAACACAACCAAACCCCCTACCAATGAGAACACACCCCCACCCAATCAGAACACAGCCAAGCCCCCACCCAATCAAGTCCCACCCCCACTGGCAGTTAAAGGAGGAAGCAGCTGCAATCTCACATTACTCTGAAAAGCACAGAGCCGGAGACAGAAGCCTGAAGATGATGAATGAGACTTCATCGAAACGTTGCCTAGATACTTCAATCTTACGGGAGAAAACCCGAACAACCAAAGATCCACATATAAATACCCACGAGAACCTCAGAAAACAAATATTGCACCTCTACGGGAGGAAACCCACCATCTGACCAGGACTTATGAAAACTTGAAGTCCAAAGAGCCTCCATTTTATGTGACCTTGCATTCCTATGCAACTGCCGAGATCAAAATTTAATTCCCACAAGCTTCCAATTGAAATTCCACACCAACACAGCAGCCACCAAACGCATCCTTAAAAGAACAGAACTGGCCCTAATTAGAAATGAACTTCACACTGAAAAGGTTTCTCCTAGACCAAATCAACAAAGATCTCCTCACACTCCACCTCAGACTCAGCAACAAGATTCACCCTCTACTTTGGGACAAATCCAAACAACTTGCTGTCTGGAGAGCCGAAACACAGACCACCCTCAAGACAGATACTCACACCAACAAACTCAGGAAACTACAACAATGCCAGAAACCAACCCCTCTCCCCCACAGCCACACATGAAACAAACATTGCACAACATCTCAGACAAGATCCTCACTGAAGCTGAAACCAAGGTCCTTTCAAAAGGATTCAACTTTGCTATCGCTCCCAAACACATCCCCACAGAAACCATCATATGTGGAGTTGAAACCAGCCTGACCAAAACCAACCCTGATGATGCTAACAAAATCAGACTCGAAATCACCAACATCCTCTGCACTAGCAAACCACCCAAAAGCAACTTATCCAAAGAAGAACAAACTGCACTACTTAACCTGAAAGAAGACACCAGCATAATAATCCTACCAGCAGACAAGGGCAATGCGACAGTGGTTATGAACACATCTGACTACCAAACCAAGCTAACCAACCTACTCCAAGACCCCACATACAAACCCCTAAAGACAGACCCCACCACCTACCTAGAAAAAACTACCAAATCCAAAATAAAAGCCTCCCCCATCAGTGAAGAAATCCAGCAACGAATCATACCCAGAGAAAAATCATCCAGATGCCCCAAGCTTTATGGTCTCCCCCAAAATACACAAAGAAGGAACCCCACTCAGACCAATAGTCAGCTCCATAGGCTCACCTCTACAAAACCTAGCCAAATTTCTCGCCAAACAACTACAACCTTATGCAGAATCCATCAACTCACACGTAAGAAACTCATTCCAGTTCATCGAGATCATAAAGAAACAAAACTTACAACCTAGCGACCTACTAGTAAGCTTCATGTCATATCCCTCTTCACCCAAGTGCCAATAAAAGAAGCCTTGACAGCCATCCAAAACAAATACAACCCCCCCAAGCACATCCTAGATCTAACCAACCACTGCCTATCCAATACATACTTCACCTACAATGGACAAAAATACAAACAAATAGAAGGAGCACCCATGGGATCACCCCTCTCACCTGTCATCGCTAACCTCTACATGGAACACTTTGAAACACAAGCTCTAGAAAAATACGACCACAAACCCAAACTCTGGCTCAGATACGTAGATGACACCTTCATAATCTGGCCACATGGGAAAGAAAAACTGAACAACTTCCTCACACACCTCAACAGCATACACCCCAAAATACAATTCACCATGGAAACAGAAGCCAACAACCAACTTCCCTTCCTAGATGTCTTGGTATACAAAAGATCCAATGGCTCCTAGGACACACCATCTACCAGAAGAAAACACACACTAACCGCTATCTACATGCACTCTCACACCACCACCCAGCACAGATCAATTCCGTAGCCAAGACACTCATCTCCAGAACAAAATGCTTAGCCGATGAACAACACCAAAAAACCGAACTACACACTCTCACCAACGTACTTACAGCCAATGGATTCCAAAGAAAGAAGATTACCCACCTAATCCAAAAAGAAACCCCAACCAAAATCCAAGACAGAGAACAAGAAAACGGCAAAGCCCTCCTCCCATATATAAAGGCACTACAGACAAAATCAGCAAGATCCTCCAAAAACACAACATCAAAACAGCATTCTGCACAAACAGAAAAATATCCACCATCCTAAGAAACCCCAAAGACAAAATCGAATTAGAAAACCAAGGAGTATACGAAATCCCCTGCACTGCCTGCCCTACCACATACATTGGACAAACTAACAGAAGAATAAATGCACGCATTGAAGAACATAAGAACTCAATCAAAAAGAAGAAACGACCTCTTCCTGGTCCAACACCTCAAAGCCACAGGACATGAAATTGATTTTAAAAATACCAGAACTATCGCCAAAACCGAACACTTCAACAGCAGAATAATCAGAGAAGCCATAGAGATAGAAAAACGCCCACACAGCATGAACAAGCGAGATGACACCTCCCGCCTTCCAGCCATTTGGAAACCCGCCCTCATGAACAGACGAGTACCTAACATGAAGAAGGACACCAGACCCACACCCATGAGAGCCACACAAGATGCCACCACCACACTTCCATGCAGAAAACAGACTCTCACCCACTCAGAAGATGAGACACGACCATGGACCAGAAGCTGCACTACAGCTGCATCACTACCCACTTCAAACCCCTCCGAGCCATACATGAAGCAAACCGACACCCACTATGAAGATGCAACAGGACCACGAACTAGAAGCCAAACAGCAAGATCACAACTCACCAGCTCAAATCCCCCAGCAACTAAGACTAACCGGAGCACAGCCAAGCCCCCACCTGAACAGAACACGCCTCCAACCAATCAGAACACGGCTAACCCCCAACCAATCAGAACACAACCAAACCCCCTACCAATGAGAACACACCCCACCCAATCAGAACACAGCCAAGCCCCCACCCAATCAAGTCCCACCCCACTGGCAGTTAAAAGGAGGAAGCAGCTGCAATCTCACATTACTCTGAAAAGCACAGAGCCGGAGACAGAAGCCTGAAGATGATGAATGAGACTTCATCGAACGTTGCCTAGATACTTCGAATCTTACGCGGGAGAAAACCCGAACAACCAAAGATCCATATATATATATATATATATACATACATACATACATACATACATACATAAAGAGAAAGACAAACAAAGAGATGAGACAATTGGAAATATCGATAGCAGATTAACAATGGTTGAACAAGATAAAAGTGGGATGTTGAAGTGGGAGATGGATAGGTCAGAATTTTATCTCAGATTTCAAAATATAGAGAAAGAAAAAGGACAAGATTTGGCTGTAATAATGATAGAAATCTTGGCTGGAGCTTTGGAAATAACAGAGGAAAAGATGATGGATGGAGTAGATGATATATACCGCGTCTTCACAAGATATGCAATGAGGAACAAGCTACCAAGAGAGGTCCATGTCAGATTTACTAAAAAGACTATTAAAACACAAATACTACAAGTGGCAAGAGATAAGGCATTGAAATATAAAGACAAAGAGATTGTGGTCTTAAAACAAGTACCCAAAAAAGTGAGAGAGATGAGAAGAGAATATCAATTTTTGACTAAAATGTTATTGAAAAAAAGAGGTGAATTATAGATGGAGTATAAGGGAACTAAATCTCAAGGCTATTTTAGAAGGCATTATATACGGGAGTCTTTATGGTTGAATTGGGAGAAAATTAAGAGAAAATGTTATTTGAAAATCCCAGTCTGGTTATCTACTATTGAAGCCTTTTCTTATCCTATAATATATAAGAAGGAAAAAACAGTTAGATATTGGGAAATATTGGATGAAAAGAGTGAACTTAAAATGATGCAAAAGCTAGAAGAACAAGGTATAAGGATGAATTGGTTTTCATATGCGCAAATACACTCAAGGTATCTTAAAGATTCTAAAACGGAGGGATTTTATGATAAATTGACTGATTTAGATAGGATTTTGACAGGTACTGATGAAAAAGTGATTAAAAAATTATATAGTTATTTGCTGGAAATTAAATTAGAGGAGGAATAAGTTAAAGAAACGATGAAAAAAGGGGGATTATGCAAAGTACACATGAGTATTGTAATAGTGGTATTTGTATTATAAGTAGATAATCAGAACTTTTTAAGATCTAATAAAAGACTAAAATATCAAGGTATAACTTTAAAAGGTTTAATAATGAATGATATTAAGTTTTAATAAAATACTAAAGGGAATGTTTAAAATATTAGTTTAAATGTAGAGTTTAATGGATTAATGTGTTGATTGTTATGGATTTATTATTGTAGTATTGGTTTCTGAAATAGTAGAATGTATTAAGCAGAATCTGATTGGGATTTAGGTGTTATTTTAAATTTTAATTTAGGAGAATGATAGAAAGGCATCATACTCCGATTAGTGATTCCAGGGGAAACTATTCTTTTTTTAAATTGGAAATGAGACAGATGTAAATGCAGAAATGGACAAAAGATATAAAAATATTTTTCTTTAAAGCAAGATTAAATATATAAAACAGAATTAAGATGAGGCAAAAGTGGAGAGGAGTTATATAATAGATATAGAATGGTAAATAAGATGGGTAATGGTATATAAGAAGAGCATGAATTCAATTGAAGTCCATACGAAAAGAGGTAATCTGGGGCCAAGTTACTTTCTAGAAGAAAGTTTTATGTTTTTATGTTTGTCTTATGTGTGTGTGTTTAATTAAGAATTAAATAATAAAATCTCAGAGGAAGACTAGATGAGAATAATTATAAACAAGCCAGAGGAAAATATAAATGTGATGACTGAATAGCAGATAAATTAGAAAGGAAATATGATTGAATAATGATTAAAGAGAAACAATATGGAATTTGGTAAAGGGAATTTACGTGTTTATATGGAAATGGGATAAATTATAAGTACGTGATATAAAGCAATATGTTACCTGCCTTGTAAAGATCTACAATGGAAAGAGGTTGTCAGCCTCAAGATCTCTTCGGGTACCCTAACTGCTATCTATCTCATTTATTTCTCCCTTAGTTTCTCTACTGCTAGGCTTACTTCTTTCGGCTGTCATTAGCAATGGGGAGGGGTAATTGTGGGGGGAAGAGAGCTGGAGGTGTTTTGCATTCCTTTACTGTGGGCAGAAAAAGGAGGGGGTATATGATTTCTTCTTTCCAACTTTCCATTTCCTTGCTAGCCTCTATCCCTTTTTACGCAGCTGCGAAGTCTTATCAAAATATGTCAAGGTCAACGGACAGAGGCCTCATCACCACCTGAAGATGCCCACATGATCATATTCAGAACTTTTAATTGGAAGAGACTTCTGGACTTCGGGGGGTGGGAACAATTCCAGTTCTTTGTATGTGTGATCTGCTGTGCCAAATTCTCAGTTTTGGAATTCCATTTGTAGCTTCCTTTTCATCCTCCAGTAAAAGAATAACTTTGCTCTGAACCATGGAGTCTGGGTATTTCTTTCTTGGATTTTGAAAGGAGCACACATTGACATTATTCCAAAACTCCCATCAGCCCACCCGGAGAAAACACCAATTTTTCTTCCGAGGAGGTTTCACATCATGTCATCTCCAGCCAGTGATGAAGATGACCAGGGAGCTGCGGGGGGGCATCCAATGCAGTTACCAGAGATGCCAGCCGCCGACTTGTTGGCTGACCTTACTTTGGAAGAAACTCCAGCTGAGATGCCCAGATGGTCATTAGGAGTTGGATGGAGAGATCCAGAAGACCCCCCCCTCCTGGAATCACTGTAAGTCGAAGAGGTGCGAGGGAACGGCTGTGGCAAGAGGGGGAGGAGATGGAATGCAGGCTGGATCAAGCCGGGAAAAGTTTTAAGGATGCCTCTGAGAAACCCGGCAGGGCTCCAATATGTGAGGGGGAAGGGAGAGCAAGTTCAGTCTGGGGAAGTCGGGCTGCCACCACCCCCCTGGCCCAGCCCACGCCAGCGCAACAACCAGCCACCGCCCGGGGAGCCCCAGCAGTGGGGGTAATGCCTAGAAGACGCCACCTGCCCTCCTTAGATGTGAAGTTTGGAGGAAATCCCAAGGACTTGGGATTTTTCCTGGTGCAGGTTGGAAGCTATATGGCAGAATATGAAAGGGAGTTCACCTCTGAAGCAGCCAAAGTAAGATGTGTTACCAGGACTCTGGAGGGGATGGCAGCTGACTGGGTGGTGACTCTGTATAATGATAACTCCCCCCAACTGCGAAGCCTTGATGTTTTCATGACTGCTTTGAGGAGGAGGTTTGAAGACCCTCTGGCAGAGAGAAGGGCCAGGATCAGAATGAAAACTATAACTCAAGGGGGGAGATCAGTTGCTGACTACACCCAAGAGTTCAGACAGCTGGCATATCGCATCCGAGGCTGGTCCCAGGAGGCTCTAATAGAAGCCTACAAAGATGGCCTAAATGAAGAGGTATACCACATGTGCATCTCCAGAAGGGATCCACATGACTTGCAGTTGTGGTACCTGCTAGCGGAAGAGGTGGAAATAGATCTAGCCCGAAGCAGACGCAGAGGAGGCCCCGCATGGAGCAACCTGCTCCCTCCCTGGCTCCGAGAGACCCCTAAACCACGAAAGGGAGGGGTGATGGCAAGGGCCAAATCTACTGCCTGTTTTCGTTGTGGGAAGGAGGGCCACCGGATTGCGGATTGTCGAGTCAAACCAGATCCAAAGAAGGGATGGGGTCCAGGAAGGAAGCCCGAATCCTCCCCAACCAGACCTCGCGAAACCGGACTAAAGATAGGGGAGGTTGTAGAAGTCACTCCCCCAGCGGAAAAAGAGCTGGGACCTCCGACTCCTCCCGACGAGAGTGAGACCGACTCGGAAGACGACATCCCGGTAAGTCCTAACCGGGGACCCCTTACCATCCCAATTAAGTTAAGGGTGCCCACCTCGGGTACCGAGGGGGAAATGCTGGCCTTATTGGACTCGGGGTGCACGAGGTGCCTAATTAGCATGAAAGTAGTGAAGGGCATGGGCATTGGACTGAGAAATTTGAAAACGCCCATATCCTTTTGCCAATTGGATGGGTCTGAAGCGGGAGGTTGCCCTGCATGTTTCATAATGGAGCCCCTAGAGATGACCATGGGAACCCACAGCGAGACCCTGTGTTTTATTGTGGCTCCCGGGATGGAACAGTCCCTAATCTTGGGGTTGCCCTGGCTTCGGAAATGGAATCCCCAAGTAAACTGGAGAAAGGGGTGGATACGGATTTGTACTGACCAACCTCCGGGAAGGGAGGAACAACCCCCCCTGGAAACTGGGAAGAATCCCCATCCGAAGCCCCAAAACCCTGCTGAGACAGCTTCCACGGGGGCCGAGCGCATAGAAGGGGAGGAGAAAATCCTGAAAGAGTACTGGACCTAAGAGAGGTGCTTAGAGAAGAGGCCTCCGATGAGCTCCCTCCCCATCGGTCAACCGATTGCAGCATTGAATTTCTACCGGGGGTGACGCTCCCGAAACCAAAGATGTATTCGATGACCCCAAGGGAGTTGGAGGAATTGAGATCGTTTATCGACAAGAACTTGAAACGAGGCTTCATCCAACCTGCCAAACCTCGAGTGGCGGCCCCTGTGATGTTCCGCGAGAAGAAAGATGGCTCCAAGCGCTTGGTGGTGGACTATCGAAATTTGAACGCGGTGTCCGTGGAGAACGTGTACCCCCTTCCTCTAATGAAGGACATGTTAGCCCACCTGGCCAAGGGAAAGATCTTCACGAAACTGGACTTGAGGGAGGCTTACTACCGAATCCGAATTAAAGAAGGGGACAAGTGGAAAACTGCATTCAACTGCCCGATGGGTTGCTTCCAGTTCAATGTTCTCCCGTTTGGCCTACAGGGGGCACCAGCTGTTTTCATGCAAAAGATCAACCAGGTGCTCCATGAACATTTATATAAGGGGGTTTTGGTCTACCTGGACGATATCCTTATCTACACGGAGACTAGAGACCAACATGTAAAACTGGTACGGGCCATGTTGCACAAACTGCGGGCTGCCAAATTGTACGCCAAATTATCCAAATGTGAGTTCCACCAAGAGAAAATCGACTACCTGGGATATCGTATCTCACCCAAGGGTCTCGAGATGGACCCGGAGAAGGTACGAGCCGTATTGGATTGGGCCCCACCAAGAACCCGAAAACAACTTCAAAGTTTCCTTGGATTTGCCAACTTTTACCAGCAATTCATCCTATGTTTTGCTAAAATAGCCATGCCTATCACCAACCTCCTAAAAACAAAGGGAGAAGCGAAACCAAAGCCCAGCCAGCCGCTGAATTGGTCCATGGAGTGCCAAGCCGCTTTTGAGAAGCTAAAAGGACTATTTGCTGAAGAACCAGTGCTAAAGCATCCAGACATGGATGTCCCCTTCGTGATCCAAGCTGATGCGAGCGATGTGGCTGTAGGAGCGGTCTTACTTCAGTTAAACGAGAAGGGGACACTACAACTGTGTGCTTACACCTCCCGTAAATTAACTGATACTGAACGTAGATGGGCCGTCTGGGAGAAAGAAGCTTTTGCAGTCTGTTGGGCCCTAATGACCTGGAGGCACTTTCTGGAAGGCGCAAGGCACCCATTTGAGGTTTGGACTGATCATAAAAATCTGGAGGCCTTAAAAACGCCTCGGAAATTATCTCCTAAGCAAGTTAGGTGGGCCCAGTACTTCAAGCGATTCAATTTTTTTCTGAAATACATCCCAGGAGGAAAGAACTTTATGGCGGATGCTTTATCTAGAATGCCACAATACAACAGTGTTCGAAAAGAAGTGATAAGTCCGATTGTGCCCACCACACAGCTGGCTGCACCAGTGGTCACCAGAGCACAAAAGAAGAAACAAGAGGCAGATCTGTCCAATGACCTGATCGAACGATTTAAAGAAGCTCTGAAAACAGATGAGTGGTTCCAGGCAAATGCGAATAACTGCACCGTTAGGGATGGGTTAGCCTGGATGAGTGCAAAACTGTATGTACCAAAAACACTGAGGAGCCAAGTGTTACAACAGACTCATGACTCCAAAGCAACGGGTCATTTTGGCTTCGTGAAGACCTTACACCTGGTGAAACGGCAGTTCTGGTGGCCCTCCTTGAAAAAAGACATTGAAACTTATGTAGCAAGCTGCCCAGTTTGCGCCTCAGCCAAGAGACCTCCTGGTAAGCCGCCAGGTCTGTTGCAGAATGTGGCCAGACCAACTGCCCCTTGGAAGGAAATCTCTATGGACTTTATAGTAGATTTACCTGAGAGTGTGGGGCACACAGTCATCTGGGTGGTGACCGATTTGTTTTCCAAGCAAGCACACTTCATACCTTGCTCCAAGATTCCCTCGGCGAAGTCGTTAGCCAAACTGTTCATTATACATATCTACAGACTGCATGGTGTCCCTGAATATGTGATATCAGATCGAGGGGTTCAATTTACTTCGAACTTCTGGAGGGAATTTTTGAAGTTAATGGGCTCCACCCAGGGTTTAAGCTCCGCCCACCACCCCCAAACTAATGGGGCCTGTGAGAGAACTAACGGGGTGTTAGAGCAATATCTTCGGTGTTACATAAATTATCAGCAAGACAACTGGGTGGATCTACTACCTTTTGCAGAGGTGGCGTATAACAATTCTGTTCACAGCAGTACTGGTTTTACCCCCTTCAAAGTGGCCACGGGGCAAGATTTTGTACCCATACCTGAACTTCCTCGCGAGAAACCCAATATCCAGTCATTGGATGACTGGATATCTCAACTTCAACTCAATTGGCCAGTTGCTCGTAAAGCTCTGGACGAGGCGCATCAATCCCATAAGAAGTTTGCGGACAAGAAGAGAGCCCCACAAAAGTTGTATCAAGTAGGCGACAAAGTATTCCTCTCAACCAAATATCTGCAAACCACTCAGAAATCAAAAAAGTTAGGTCCTAAGTACGTGGGGCCTTTCCCTATTGAGTGAATTGTGAATCCTGTGACGGTTCAATTGACTCTACCAAAAACTCTTCGTAGCATTCATCCTGTTTTCCATGTTAGCCTGCTAAAACCCGAACATACCTGTACATTGAGACCGACCCAAACCTATCCCCCCGTCCCATTGTTAATTGAGGGTGAACAACATTTCGAGATTAAAGAGATTTTGGACTCTCGGAAATGGAGGGGTCGTCTACAGTATCTTGTAGCCTGGAAACATTTTCCCCCATCTCACGCTGAGTGGGTGAACGAAAAAGACATCAGAGCCCCTGAACTGCTAAAAAAAAATTATGCTAAGTATCCTGATAAACCATAGGAATGTATGCAATGCTTAACATATCTTTTTATTCTCTCTTACAGGGACTAATGTCCTTTTTCTAGGGGGGTCCGAATGTCAGCCTCAAGATCTCTTCGGGTACCCTAACTGCTATCTATCTCATTTATTTCTCCCTTAGTTTCTCTACTGCTAGGCTTACTTCTTTCGGCTGTCATTAGCAACGGGGGGGGAGGGGTAATTGTGGGGGGAAGAGAGCTGGAGGTGTTTTGCATTCCTTTACTGTGGGCAGAAAAAGGAGGGGGTATATGATTTCTTCTTTCCAACTTTCCATTTCCTTGCTAGCCTCTATCCTTTTTTGCGCAGCTGCGAAGTCTTATCAAAATATGTCAAGGTCAACGGACAGAGGCCTCATCACCACCTGAAGATGCCCACATGATCATATTCAGAACTTTTAATTGGAAGAGACTTCTGGACTTCGGGGGGTGGGAACAATTCCATTTCTTTGTATGTGTGATCTGCGCGCCAAATTCTCAGTTTCGGAATTCCATTTGTAGCTTCCTTTTCATTCTCCAGTAAAAGGATAACTTTGCTCTGATCCATGGAGTCTGGGTATTTCTTTCTTGGATTTTGAAAGGAGCACACATTGACAGAGGTTTTATGTTTTTAATGTTTAATGATGTTTTGTCTTGTTTGTTTGTAAAATCAATAAAACTTGTTTTTTTTTTTAAAAAAAAGAAAAAGCGATGATTGCTTGGGGGAAGAATTTTGGATATGGGATTGATTTAGAGAAATGGCAAAAATTGTGGTCTCAATATTATAAATTGAAAATATCAACAGCATATAAAGAAAATTTGTATAAGATGTTTTACAAGTAGCATTTTCCCCAGACAAGAATAGCAAGAATGTTCAAGAATAAATCTGAAAAGTGCTGGAAATGTCATCAGATATCTGGCTCATACTACCATATGTGGTGGACTTGTGAGGATGCTAGAAAATATTGGACTAAAATTTGCATATGATTGGAAAAAAATGACAAAGAAACATATAGATTTGAAACCAGAGATTTTTTTTATTGGGAGCTTTACCTGATACATATAATAAAATTTTGAAGTATTTGATTGTAAATGTATTAACAGTGGCTAGGATTGTATTTGCTAAAAATTGGAAGAGTGAGAAAATTCCATCAGAGGAAGAAACTATTAAGAAAATATTGGATTGTGCTGAAATGAGTAGATTGACATTTGAAATTAGAGAACAAGAAGATAAACAATTTTATGAAGTTTGGGATCTTTTTTATCAATGGTTAGATAATAAAACATAATAATAGAATATTTAGAAACTTAGGATATAATGAATATATACTTTCTTTTTCTTTTTTCATTGATATTATTTTTATAAAATTTTATTAAGATAGATTTGGTATGATCTTATGAATTGTTGTAAAATAAATTAAGTAAATTATAGTTATCTCGTTAAAGTATGAATTAACAAAATTATAATCAAATGATTGTTCAGTAATGATACTAGGTTATACAATTGTTGATTGATAATGTGAGTTATTATGTAATATATGTATATGTAATGGCGACTAGGAAATGGATGCACACAAAAAAGTGGTAAACCAACCGATACACTGTTTGTGAATCTATGAAGGAGGAGGATGTTTTTATGTTTTATGTGTTTTTGTTTGTTGTTAAAATCAATAAAACTTTTTAAAAAAGTGATAAAATGGGGCAAAACTCACTTAACAAATTTCTAACTAACAACACAAAATTTGGGCTCAATTGTGGTTGCAAGTTGAGGACCCACTCTCTCTGCTGGTTCTTAATAAATAAGTGCTTTTAATGTATATTTTGCTTTATTATCAATTGGATATGTTATTTTCTTTTTCAGTATGGCACTTTCTGGAAATTAATTCCAAGTGAATAAAGATATCCTACTATTTATGTTTATTTCTTGAGGTGGGGCTACTGAGATCATCCTATTCAATTTGCAAGTTCTAGAAAACTCCTGGAGATCAGAAACATTGTCCCTAGGTCTGTTTTCTTTCCCATCTAATTAAATTCTCTTCAGATCTTTAGCCTGATGGCTCTCTTCTATCTGCTTTGCACAAGATGGCAGTAGTGTCTAAGAAGTTGACATTCTCCATTTTATTAAAATGAAAGCGTGGTTTCAACCGTTAACTTGATGGCTTCCTCTTCTGCTTCCGAACTATCACTGAATAGGTCCCTGAGAAGCCTCCTTCCCCAAGAGACTTTCTATAACTCTTTTCTATAAGCTCTGAGGAACAATTATCTCATTTTCTTCCTTTTTCATTTTCAGACCAAACTTGATACATTTGAAACAGTTCTTCTTTCGTGCTTCACTGCTTGCCTTCATTGTTCATTCATATCTATGACTGGGGATGAAAGAAAGATGCAGAAGAATATATACTGGGATAGAGGAATATGATCATCTGTATTGGTGAATAGTTACACAGTGAAAGCCAATTCTGAGGAAAAGAAGGGAGCGGAGGGAGGGGAAGGGAAGGGAAGGAGAATGGAGGGGAAAGGAAGGAAATGCAAAGGAAGGGAGGAAGGATTGAGGAAGGAAGAAAGAAGAAAGGAAGAAAGAAAGAGAAAGAAAGAAAGAAAGAAAGAAAGAAAGAAAGAAAGAAAGAAAGAAAGAAAGAAAGAAAGAAAGAAAGAAAGAGAAGGGAAAGGAAAGTCTGCCAATCCTATTTTCTATGCAGAGAAAGGGAAATTGCTGTTCTGCCTATGAAAACAATAACCACAAAATGATCATCAACTATTTACATCACAATTATGCAGTATATTAGAACACTAGGCACTGATTATCTGCCAGGTCTTATATTCCCCAGGTGCTCAAATGATGCATCAGGTTGAACTTTCAAGATATGACTTTCCTTACAAAAGCAACCTTTACATATTTCTTAACGATTAAAAAAATGTAATTTGGGAATTTTTAAGCCTGTCTTCAAAGAAGGAAGGAGCCACCCTAGAAGGTCAAAGTGGCCTTGTATTTCTTTTATCCTTCAGGTTTTGTAAATTCTGTGATATAGCTTCCTGTTCAAAGGAACCATAGCATCCTGCTCTCCTGCTCTTAAAGGTTGAGTGCTTGTCTATGTGTTTTCTCATCAGTAAGAATCATGCAACTTTTGACCAAGCAAGAATGACACTCTGGCTAAACTTCATGTCCTTATTATTTGTCCTCAAAGGTATCATTTTCCCCTCCAAAAAAAGGCCTGGAGGAACATTGTCCATGGAATTGCGATGGGTCAAATATGACTTTGCAACATCAACAAAAAAAATAATGGTTCACCATTCTTATATTATTTACTACTGGGATAAATGGAAGGTATGTTCACCATCTCCCAAAACCTCAGGAGATAATTGGCTTGGCAATTATGGTTCACAGTTCTTATATTATATACTAACTGGATAAATAGAAGCAATGCTTACCATCTCCCAAAACCAATTCTATTACCAAAGGAACAACTTTAAAACAGAGGACATGCCTTATTATTTCACATTATTTGAAGATTATATGTGTAAACTGGTGGCAAAGAAACCTATGAGTGCCCTGAGGGGCTCTTTTTATCCCAAGCAATATGTAAATTGAGGCACAATTTCCTCTTTAAAGCTCAAGGTTTCCCTTTTCAGACAACACCCACAAACACAAACTTTGTACATTTTCCAGAATCCTCTCCTATCCATTACCCTCCATTCAATTAGAGGGAGAAACAATGTTCCTGTGGTTAAATTTGGTGTTCTTTCTATTAATGCTCAGAGGTAATTATCTCTTAACCATTAGATTTTTTTTTCCTTTTAATTGTTGTGTACATTAAACTGAAAGTTCTTTCATTTTAGGTGTCCAATCTGAAGTCCAGTTGGTGTAGTCTGGAGGAGATGTGAGAAGACCAGGGGAGAGCCTTCGTCTCTCCTGTCAAGGTTCTGGATTCACCCTCTGGTGGACAAGTAGAAATTTAAACAGAGAATTAAAAAAAAAAATTACTCTTGCACCCTACCCTTGTACCCCAGCTCAAGGGTCTAGCTCCACCATTGAAGAGGCCAACCTGTGTGCAACACCAGTGTCTTCCAGACCTAGCAAGTATCACTAACAGGCCCAAACTTTGCACCGCACCAGTGTCTTACAGACCTAGCAAGTACCACTAATAGGCCATTTTGAATTTTCATGATATGATTTTATGTCTTCCAATATCAATCCACTGCTTCACATTTTTCTTAAGAATTCAAACCATTTGAAAACCATGTTCAAAAAGTAAGTTGTAGGAACTCTAGAAAATCAAAGCAACGTGTGGCTCTTTTATCCTGAGGGCCATGTAAATTCAGAGACAGCTTCCTGTTCAAGGAAGTATATCTTTTTGTTCTCCTGCTACTCCTAAAGACACAACCATTGAGTGTTTATGTGGTTTCTTATTAGTAACAATCTTCTGATCTTTTGATCAGTAAAATGCCACTCTGGCTAAACCTCATATCCTTGTTAGTTGTCCTCAGAGGTATTATTTTCATTCTCAAAGAGATGAGATTTTCATATTTTTATGTGCTGACCTATCTGAATTCTTAAACAGCCTTTCTTTCTAGGTCTCCAATCTGAGGTCCAGTTGGAGTCTGGAGGGGAAGTGAGAAGACCTGAGGAGACTCTCCATTTATCCTGCCAAGCTGGATTTACCTTCAGCACCACTTGGATGAACTGGGTGAGAAAGGCTTCAGGGAAGGGACTGGAATGGGTTGCCAGGATAAAATATGATGCCAGAGAAATCTACTACTCAGACAAAATGAGGGGGCGCTTCACCACCTCCAGGGACAATGCCAAAAGCCTGTATCTGCAAATAAACAGCCTCAAACCTGAGGACCCAGCAGTCTACTACTGCACAACTGACACAATGAAAGGAAGTCAACCTGTAGCAAAGCCAAAACTGCCATTTTCACACAGCAGTGCTGCAAATTTCCTTTGAAATAAAAATACAGATGTATTCATTTGGTTTCTGCCTTCATGTCTTCATCTTGCAGTTCAAACTTTTTTTATATATCCACATAATGAGCCCTTCACCTCAATTACTTATTTGGTAGTGGTTGTTATTTATTCAATCCACTCATTCCTTAACCTTCCTCTCATATGAAGTGCCCCCTCACTTTCCTTGGACTCTAGTAGTATATTAATTTATTTGAAATCTTAGTATTCTGCTTCCTCCTGCCACTTTAGTAAATGCTTTTGACTTTTCCATTAAATTCTGCCAATAACTTTCCCAAGTTCTTACTCAGTTTTTTTACATCTACTTTTTTTACGTCTAATAGTGGATGCAATTTCCCTTCAGTAAATATAGGAGGATCTCTCTGACCTCCCATATATGCTTCTGTATGGGTATGTTTGTGCATGGTAGTTTTGACTGTATATTTTAGAAACACATTTTTAATTTGGAACTTTTTTTCTTCCTTCTTTCAACATCTGCATCCCTTTATATAACAAAAGGGCTAGTTTGGAACTGTGGTTAAGATATCAGACTAGAAGGGTGCTGAGTTGTAGTTCTGCTTTAGCATGGAAGGCAGCGGGGTGATTTTGGGCCAACCCTCTCTCTCAGCCCAACTCTCCTTACAGGGTTGTTGTTTTAGAAAAAGAGGAGGTGGGAAGTATGTTGGATATGTTCACTGCCTTGAGCATTTTGTAAAAAAAAAAATTAAAGGCAAGATATAAATCAATCAATAAAATAAAAGTGTGGACACATTATCATGATAGTTTTAGAATTTGTAATTCATCGAAATATCATTTTCATAATAGAGGCTTAATAAAATCTGCGAGTTGAAACCAGAGACTGATACTTTGATCCAAAAATGATGAAAATTCAATTTTGTATTGAAATGATACATGACGTTAAATTTTCAATGTATCAGTTTACATCTTCCCAAATCAACCTGCTGCTTAAGGATTCAAAAATTTATTATTGACTGGTGATGATATTTTTTTCAGCCTTTGAAAACCATGTCTGCAAGGAGGTTGAAGCAACTTTGGAAGGCTGTGGCTCTTTTATCCTGAGGGATATGTAAATTCAGTGATAGCTTCCTGTTCAAGGGATCCATATCATCCTGATTTCCTGCTACATCCCCAAAATATAAAAGTCAAGTGCTTATCTGGAAGATTTCCTATCAGTATTTATCATCTGATCTGTTCCATGAGAAAAAATGGCATTGTGGCTAAATATCCTGTTCTTACTAATAGTCCTCAGAGGTATAATTTCCACACCCAATGAAATGGGTTATTCCTTCCTTTTTTTGCATTTACTTGCAGGAGATCTTATTAAACAACCTTTCCTTCTAGGTATTCAATCAGAGATCCAGTTGGTCGAGTCTGGAGGGTCTGTGAGAAGACCCGGAGAGGCCCTTCATCTCTCCTGTCAGGCCTTTGGATTCACCTTCCATGGCTTTCACATGGTCTGGGTGAGACAGGATCCAGTGAAAGGACTGGAATGAGTGTCATGGCTACGTTATGATGGATTAGAATTCTACTACTCAAAGAAAGTGAAGGGACGCTTCACCATCTCTATGGATACTGCCAAAACTAAGCTGTATCTGCAAATGAACTACCTTAAACCAGAGGACATGGCAGTCTATTACTGTGCAATAGGCACAGTGAGTGGAAGTGTATCTGAAGCAAAGAAAAAACTGCCCATTTCACAAAAGACCTCTGCAAATTTCTTTGAACCTTAGAATTCTTATAGCATGACATTTACTTCCCTTGGTCATCTTGCACAGCAGGGGGTGCTGTTCTCACACTGATGCCGGAGCAGGGGAGGGCATGGAAATACAACCAGTGTGTAAAAATAAGGTCTCATTTCCTAGGCAGAACCTTTCTATTTGGTACACTTAAAAATTCACCAAATGTATCTCCAGAAACAACAGTCAGCTTCGAAAAGTCATGTGTCAGTTCAGAACAGGTGTGCCTTGCTAACTGTAAATTTCTGAAATCTATGAAAATTCTGTGCCATACAAATTGTGATTTATGCCTTGGTTTGTATGCAGTTATTATGAGATTCTTGAAAATGTAACCTGATTAAGAAAGCAAAGGTTCTTGAACTCAGACCTATCATTTGAATTAAATGTACCAATAGATTTACCACTTTCAAATTCTGTTTCAAAAATTATTAATCCATGATTTCTCTGTGCTGCTTAGAACCACTTTCTATAACTTTAACCAAAAATACACTAAAGCCCTTTTTTTTGCACAATAATTTAAAAGGAAGCATCTCCCTAATTGTTTCCACCATCCATTCTGATCTGGCAAGAAGGACATTTTATGGGTAACTTTGGCAAGGGAGTGCATTCCCAGTTCCTCCTCCTCCTCCTCTAACAGCACAGGCTTGGGAATCAGAGCCAATATATATATGTATGTATGTATGTATGTATGTATGTATGTATGTATGTATCTGTATCTGTATCTGTATCTGTATCTGTATCTTTATCTATCTCTATCTCTATCTCTATCTCTATCTCTATCTCTATCTCTATCTATCTATCTATCTATCTATCTATCTATCTATCTATCTATTTATCTATCTATATATCTTAAGTTTTCGTGGGTACTTACATGTATGGTATTCAGCTTTGTTTGGGTATTTTCCCATGTCATTATAGTTGTGATTTTAAAGTTGTAGCAATGTTTCGGCAGAATCTCATCTGCCATCATCAGGCTTCTGTATTGTGATCGTCTGTGAGTCAGACTTTTACAGTTGTTTCAGTTTTAAATTTGGGGCTAGCCTAATGCTGTGCCAGAATGGTTTTTTCTTCATCCTGATTGGTTGGGAGTCTTGGTCTGTGTTTATTGGTCTTGCAGTTTGCTGTGTTCTGCTTGATTGGTGTTTCTAATATCTTCTGTCTGTTTTGTGGCTTTTTTTGTGTGTCTTGATTGGTTGGCAACATTATGTTCATGTATTGGAGGCTTTTAGTGCAGCTTGGCTCCGAGTAAATGGACGGCTATCATTTGTTAGGAAGCTAGGTTTCATCTGGGTGCCTGGTTGGGGTGTGTTTGAGCTGGAGGTATCAGGGGGGATCTATTTGTGCCCAGGTGTTTGCCTGGTGTGGAGATTTTTTTGTTTGTGAGTGCAGGTTTCCAAATGATTGACAGTCTGGTGGAATCATCTCTTCTATTCATGCTTTCAGGTCTTTTTTCAATCTCTATCATTTGAAAATCACCCCGACAACTAAGACTAACCTGAACACAGCCAAGCCCCCACCTGAACAGAACACACACCCAGTCACTCAGAACACAGTCAGGCCCCCAACCAATAAGAGCACACCCCCACCCAATCAGAACACAGCCAAGCCCCCACCCAGTCAAGTTGCACTCCCACTGGCAGTTAAAAGAAAAAACAGCTGCAAGCTCACATTATTCCAAGAAGCACAAAGCCGAAAAAAAACCCCAAATAACCAAAGATAGATATATATATATATATATATATATATATATATATATATATATATATATATATATATATATATATATAATGATGTCACATTGATGTTTCTCATTAGAGAAACTATCTAGAATATGTGAGAATATTTTATCATCTGCAGTGGACATGCAAAAAAGTTTAAAATTTATGGATACTAACACATAGGAATCTAAACATTTTTAAAGGCCAAAACAATTGAAACCAGAGGCTTTTAGCCCAATTATCTAAGTCTTTAAATATTTGAATTGTTAATTTATTGTAATTATCTTTTTTAATTGATGAGCACCTAGCTGTCACCCATACCCCAAAATATTTTACTTTATTTACCACCTGTATCCCTAATCTCTGTTAGTTCTTCCTTTTGTTCATTTGCACAGTTTTTGTTATCACTTTTGTTTTTTCTTTATTAATTTTTAACCCTGCCACCTTTCCATATTGTTCTATTTCTTTCATCAAGATAGGTGTCGTTTCCAGGGGATCTTCCACTATAAAGGCCATATCGTCAGCAAACACTTGAAGTTTGTACTCCTCTTTTTTAACTTTTAAGCCCCTGATCTCTTAATTTTGTCGGATTTGTACCAGTAGGGGATCCAAGGGGCATCCTTGTCTTACACCTTTATTTATCCTTATATTATCTGTGTTTTCCCTATGTATTAATATTTTTGTGGTTTGGGTATTATATATTGTTTTAATGAATTCTAAAAAATTTTTTTGCCAAATTTCATGCCTGTCAGTTGTTTAATAAGAAAATTCCAATTCAAATTGTCAAATGCCTTTTGAGCATCTAAAAGCATTAGTGCCATTTTTTTAGTTGTGTGTACTTCATAGAATTCTAAAGCATCCATAATTATTCTTGTATTTGTCTTCATTTGTCTATATGGCAGAAACCATTCTGGTCAGTATGAATAAACCTACTTCATATTTTCTTTAAACTTTCTGTCCATATTGTGACCAAAATCTTGTAATCTACATTTAAAAGTGATATTGGCCTATAATTCTGAATATTTTGTGGGTCTGATTGCTCTTTGTGAATAAGGATTATATATGCTTCGGTCCATGACTTTGGTATATTAGCACTTCATTATATAGGTCTGTCATTAATTCCTCCAATAACTCTTGAAACTCCTTATAGACTTCAGATGAAATGCCATCCGGGCCCGGGGTTTTATTTAATTTTTGGGTTTCAATTGCCTTTCTAATTTCTTCTGTGGATATTTTGTTATTTAAAATACATTTCTCTTCATCTGTAATTTCCGGTAAAAAATTTTCCTTCAAATATTGGTTAATAAGTTCTCCTGGTACTTCTTCTTGATTGTATAGATTTGTAAATAAGTCCTTAGCAATATCTTTCTTTTCCTTAGTCTGAATACATACTTTCCCCTCTTGGTCTTAGAGAGTTACAATTGTTTTTTTTTTCCTTGTTCTTTTTTATTTTATGGGCTAACCATCTCCCTGGCTTATTTGCATTTTCAAAATAATTTTGTTTTACTAATTTAACTTTTCGAGCCATGTCCTCCTGCATACTTAAATTTATCTTATCTTTGTTGTGCTTTTTTGTTGACATTTTTTTGGTGTCCATTTTAGGTCTTGTGATATGATAGAACCTAGAAATTTGAAAGTCTCTATTGTTGATACTTTGTTGTCTAGTATTGTAAGAGGTGGTAGTATTTCTAAAGTCTACCGCCATTTCTACAGTTTTGAGTGTGTTCAGTTCCAGATTGTTCCAGTCACATCATGAGGCAAGTTGTACAACCTCCTGTCTGTATGCAGATTCGTTGTTGTCTTGAATGAGACCAATCACTGTTGTATCATCTGCAAACTTCAGTATTTTAAGAGATGGATCATTTGAGATGCAATCATTGGTATATAGGGAGAAGAGAAGTGGAGAAAGCACACAGCCTTGGGGAGCCCCTGTGCTGATTGTACAGGTATTGGAAGTGATTCTGCCTAGCTTCACCTGCTGCTTCCTGTCTGTTAGGAAGCTTATGATCCACTTACAAGTGTTTTTAGGTACTGCTAGCTGGTTTAGTTTAGTTAGAAGAATGTCTGGAATGATGGTATTGAATGCTGAACTGAAGTCTACTATCATGCCCCATTGGAATTTGATTCTGAGGGGGAAGTTGAACAGCTGACAGGGAGTGGGAGTGTGGCTCTGGTCACTGTGGAAGAAACTGGGGAAGGGCACAGTCTGGCTGGGAATTCAGAGAAAGGTCCAGGCCCACCCCCTCTTCATCCTAGGGCATGCAGGGAGGAACGGGTAAGGGAGCAACGTGGGTTATGGGGGAGAGAAATGCCAATTCCTTTCATTAGCTGCAGCTGGGAAAACAGGCTATAAAGGGTGTTTGCACAAGCACCTTGCTGGAAGCAAAGTGTGCATTATCTTTGTCTAGTCTTATCTGGGTTCTGGCATCCTCTCAACCATGTGTGTTTCGTTATCTTTTGAAGTCTACAATTCCTTATCCTGCCCTGTCTCATTAATTGCTGAAGCATGGTTTGTATTGGCTTTTATCTATAATTTATATGTAATTTGGGTTCGGATGCAATTTCTTCCCTTTAAAAACTGTTCTTGGGAGAGTTTTCCTCCAGCCCGATGATAGCTGGACACTGGGAGTTAAGTTGGAAGAATTAAAGGGACTTTACCTACTTTTGTGATTGTGTTGCTTTTGTGCCATGCCCGGTCATCACATCTACAAAAAGGATCACCCACCCACCCATCCATCATCTATCTATCTATCTATCTGTCTATCTATCTATCATCTATCTATCTCTATCTATCTAAATGTCTATTTATCCATCCATCCATCCATTCAACCATCATCTATCTGTCTGTCTTTCTGTCTATTTATTTGTCCATCCATTATCTATCTATCTATCCATCCATCCATCCATCCATCCATCCACCCTCTAACTATTATTTATCTATCCATCCATCATATATCTGCCTGTTTGTCTATTTATCTGTCCATCCATTATCTATCTATCTTTCTTTCTTTCTTTCTTTCTTTCTTTCTTTCTTTCTTTCTTTCTTTCTTTCTTTCTTTCTTTCTTTCTTTCTTTCTTTCTTTCTTTCTTCCTTCCTTCCTTCCTTCCTTCCTTCCTTCCTTTCTTTTCTTTTTTTCTTTCTTTCTTCTCCCCAACTGCTTCAGATACACATTCCATTTCTGCTGTGGCATCCACTCTATGGAATCTCATTCCCCAGATATTAGGTTGCTCTTGTCCCTGTTGGCCCTTTGTAAGTTCTCGAAAACCTGGCTTGGTCTCCACCTTGACTTAAAGCCCATACCTGGGTCATATGGATGATGAATTGGTTTATGCAAGGCTGATCTGCATTTTTATTTTAGTGTTATATTATGTCTTTTGTTTTGTTTTTAATTTATTTTTATTGTAAGTCACCTAGAGTCACATAAAAGTGAGATGGGCATCTATATTAATTGAATAAATAAGTAAATATAAAAATTAAATAGACTACAGAAATTGATCACTTTGTTTTAGGGATTTATTTTCTGATGGAATTTGGCCAATGTTAACTGAGTTGCTATAGTTGCAAACTTTTTATGTATTATTGCAAAAGACCATACAAAAGCACAGGAAAAAAATTAATCAATATATGAAATCCATACAATTGTCAGGTTAAAAAAAACCTAAATAAATAAGGAACAGATCACAGGTTTCCAATATGATTTCTTTGTTTCCAGCTTTGAAATTTGGACATGTATGCGTAATTCCGCAGTGCACTTCCAATTCTGCCTTATAGCTTGGCCTGCATTGTTGTTTTGGGGTTTCTTCAAAAGAACCTGGTCAAGAGAACAAGTGTGGAACAAATATTGTGGATAATAGAGCTGTATGCAATGAAATTTCATTTTAATGTATGCTGAATAGTGTACACTCAAAGTGACAATAAAGTTATTCAAAGTCTAATTCTGAACTCAGATGTATCATCTTTTTCATGGTTGATCTCTAACATGGCTAACTAAGGAATTTTCAACATATAATTATATTATATAATATATTTCTCTTGAAATGAGGAGGTTTTGTTAGAGCTTCTTTTATTTACTCCAGTGAAAATATGTCTTTTTTCCTATGTATTTACAAGATGATCTGGACCTGGGATTTGAAGACCATCACTGAAATTTATGTGCAAAGAAATACATAATTAAATACAACTTCTGACTTTGCTTGTCAGAAGGTTGCAAAAGGGGATCACAAGACCCTCCGGGACACAGCAACGGTCATAAATATGAACCAGTTGCCACGTATCCAAATTTTGATCACATGACCATGGGGATGCTGCAATCATGTATCATCATAAGTCACTTTTTTCAGTGCCATTGTTACTTTGAACGGTCACTAAATTAAATGTTGTAAGATGAGGATTATCTGTATTTCTCACTAACTGTGCAAAGCAGGACATGCCATTTTCTTCGTGCTTGGATTACCACATGTTTAATATGAAGTTATGGTGTGGTTGCTTTGATTTTGACCTTGCAACGTGGTAGGAACCCAAATTCTATGCTTTGCAAATTGTGATTTGTGGCTTAGTTTATATGCAGTTAATAGAAGTTTCTTCAAAACATAATCTAGTTAAGGAAACAAAAGTTCTTGAACTTAGATGAACCATATTTTTCAGTTCTGGCTCTAACATTTTTGTATTATCCTTGGGCAGGGGTGGAATTCAACTGTACAAACTGGTTCAGGTGAACCAGTAGCCCTGGTGATCATTTGGCTTTGTCCACCTGCCCCTGAGCTATTCTTTCTTATATTTCCTTTGTTTGAAGCCCAGCTGATTGGCATGACATGCATAATGCCATGACTCAGCTGTTTTTACTCATTGGGGCTTCAGTAAAATATTTTTTCTTGCTATTTTCAAATACACCGTGTTGTTATACCAGTTGAATCCCACCACTGTACTTAAGCCATATTTTCTCTCAGTTACTTAGAACCAGTTTCTTTAACTTTTACCTGAATTACGCACTTTTAGCTAATTTAATGTAAAGTCCAGTATAGTTCTCAAAATATATTTTAAACAGAAAAAGCTTCATCCTCACTGTGTAAGCTTTGGAAGCCATATTCCATGCTGTCACATTGCCTGGAAGAGCGGAAGGGGAGTAATTTCAATTAAGTAGCTCTAAGTAGGCAAAATAAAATTATTTTGTTAGTTCAAGGTCATTTAGTATGGTGCAGGATGAAATAAGTGTGTATGTCCTTGGATTCTTTAGTAATGCTGAATAATATTCCAGAGTTGGTAAAATATTATTGACTAGATTTGAAAATATGAGAGTGAATGATATATTATCCCCACAGTGAAGAGAAGCAGAAATGGTTAAACTGATTCTTTTACCCAAAGAAGAGAATATATTTAATTTTGTCTTTATTTTAAAATAAAAAATAATGGGAAAAAAATGAAATTTTGATTCTGTTTTTGTAAACTAGACAGTCTTATTGCTATAGAAATGGCTTGTGCATACTATTGTGTAAAAACAATAAGTTATGGTTGTAACATTGTTACCTTCTACTGCACTAAAAGAGTCAGAAGTTGTTATCTTTTTCTTTTCTCTCATTATACTATACCCCTTCTTTTTCTTCCCTCTCCTTATTTTTATGGTTTTTTTCTTGGTATTTTACACCTTGATGAACTAATTAAAAGTGGAAAAAAACTTTTTCAGAGCAGCTCTGCAACTTGATTCTGAATTAGTCAATCAGAAATGAAATAATAATAATGTCAATAGTAAGAGTAATACTAGTACTAATAAGAATGCCACCAATTATATTCTCTCCATGGGCTGAAAAATCCTAATAATTCACTTTGCATTCTCCAAAGAATTCCATTTGCTCTATAGTTGGAATGTAGAAAAATAATTCCAAACTCAGATATGCTATGCTTTTTATGTTCTATCTCCAACATGTGTCTTTCAGAATATTTTTGTGTGACTTGGTTATATGTTACAGTGAATCACTTTTGAAAAAAGTGAAATTTGGCAACTCTTTTTAAAGTACTTTATTGTTAACCTGCCCTTTCTCCTATAAATTTGAAAAGAGAAGAGAAGGGAAGGGGAAGGGAAGGGAAGGAAAGGTAAGGTGCTTGTCCTATGTAGAGATTGGCCACAATGGATGAGACAATAGTTTCTGATGATGTCACTTCCCTCTTCACCTGCATTCCAACAATTAAAGCTGTCACAATAGTTAAGAAATGACTGCTATAAGACAGCACATTAGGTAGTACAAATAACCTCAATACAGACAATACATGTTTTCTTTTGGACCTCTGCTTGACCACTACTTATTTTAAATACAATGAAGGTTTCCACAGACAAAACACAACAGTTACATCATGAGTTCACCTTTGTCTCTCATTGTGGCCAATATCTACACAGAAGTAGAAACAAAGCCTTAAATTCCTTAACAAGAATTCCACTCACTTACTGGTATAGATTTGTGGATGATACTTGGGTCAAAATTAAAACACAGGAAGTGGAAGCCTTCACCAAACTCATCAGCTTTGTGGACTGATACATTAAGGTCACACAGGAAGATGAATAGAATAGAATAGAGTAGAATAGAATAGAATAGAATAGAATAGAATAGAATAGAATAGAATAGAATAGGATGGGATGGGATGGGATGGGATGGGATGGGATGGGATGGGATGGGATGGAATGGGATGGGATGGGATGGGATGGGACGGGACGGGACGGGACGGAACAGAACAGAATAGAATAAAGCTCAGCCCCCTGCTCATGCTATACTATTAAGGATTAAGGACTAGACATTAGACTAATAGCTTATACTATTTCAGATTAGTGACTGCCTAGTCTCTTCTTAAAAATTTCCAGTGATGGAGCACCCACGATTTCTGAAGGCAAGCTGTTCCACTGGTTAATTTTCTTCACTGTTAGGAAGTTTTTCCTTGATTCTAGGTTGCTTTGCTCTTTGATTAGTTGCCATCCATTGTTTTTTATCCTGCCCTCTGATATTTGGAGAATAATTTGAGCCCCCTCTTTTTTATGGCAGACCCTCAAATATTGGAATACTGCTATCATGTCACCCCTAATTCTTATTTTATTTAGGCTACCCAAACTCAATAGGAAGCTTGCTTCCTGTCATTCAGGATGCTGCTTATAAGTGCTATGTGCTTAGAGCTCAAAATGTTTTTAGAGCCCCCCCCCCCCACACACACCCCTTCATGGTCTGTTTCTGTTGCTCCCCTCTGGAAGGGATCTTTGAAGTATTTCTAGCAGGACTACCAGATTCCCTTTGTTTCCTTGTAATCTTGGAACAAGGAATCCATTTTTGGTAAACTTGCAAGATTTGGTTCTTTTGCCATGTACATGTATACATCTGAACTAGATGTACATCTGAACTACATGTATACATCTGAACTGTGGTTTCTCTGTGTCATATAACATATGTGGGTATATGCATTATTATGTATTTATTTTGTCATGTTTATGTAGCATATATTAGAGGTGGACCTCCTCTGAGAGATTTGTATTAGATTTTTAGTCTGTTGCTGCACACTGCTGGCTCATATTCAAATGATAATCCACTAGGACTCCAAGGTCCCTCTCGCAGTTACTGGTTTTGAGCCAGGTTTTGCCTAATCTGTATTTATACCTTTGATTTTTCCTGCCTAAATGTCAAATTTTGCTTTTCTCTACATTAACATTCATTTTGTTGGATAGGGCCCATTGTTCAAGTATGGCAAGATCTTTTTGGATCCTGAGTTTCTTTTCTGGGGTGTTGGCTATTCCTGCCAGTTTAGTGTTATCTGCAAATTTGATGAGTTACCTCTCTATTCCCTCATCTAAAGTCATTTATGAAGATATTGAAGAGTACCGAGCCTAAGATCAAGCCTTGCTTACTTCTCTCCATGTGAATGAAATACTGTTAAGGATTAGACATTGAGTATGGTTTGTCAGCAAGCTACAAATCTATTAGATGGTGATTTTGTCTAGTCCACATTTTTCTATCTTACCAAGATGTAGATTGTACTTTTTCTTTTTCTTTTTTTGCATATAAATGTTATTGAATTTACAATTAAAAAAATAACATAACAACATTACATAAGAAACAGAGAGAGAAAAAGAAGAAAGAAAGAAGAGAAAGAGAGAGGAAAAAAAAAAAAAACGCTCGGTCTTGGACCGAAAAAAGGAGAAAAAGGAGTATAAACGAGAGAAAAAAAAAAAAGAAACGGAAGAAAAAGAAAATACGTTAAAACCAGACAAATATTCTTTTTGACAGTCTACAAGATCCAATTCTCCAATTCTTCTCTTACTTTAAATATACACATCTTATCGCTATTTATGGATATTTATGCTTATTTATGCTCATTGAACAGTTTATCTCTGATATAACCAATTATACCATGCATTCCAATTATTATCAAATGCTGAAGACTCTTTATTTTTAAGAGCTATGGTTAAATTGTCCATTTCTGCGCAGTCACATATTTTCTGAATGACCAATTGATCTGTAGGTAAACGGGATGATTTCCAGCACTGAGCAAATGCTAATCTGGCCGCAGTTAGAATATGAATTATTATATATTTCGTCTTTTAGGAAAATGTTTATCAGAAATCCTAGTAGGAAGAACTCTGGTTTATATTCAATTTGATCTTTGGTTATCTCCTCCAGCCATTTTCTAATTTTTGCCAGTATTTCTGGGCTTCTTTACAGGTCCACCACATATGAAAGTAGGTTCCCTCTATGTTTTTACATTTCCAACATTTTGGGCTAGAGTTTGGGTTCATTTTCGCTAACCTCGAAGGGGGTAAGTGCCATCTATATAACATTTTATACATATTTTCTTTATGCACTTGCAGATTTCGTAATCTTAATGATTCTATTCCAGATCTTTTCCCATTCTGTTAATGTAATGCTTCTTCCAATATTCCTACTCCACATTATCATGTTCCCTTTCACTATCTCTTGCTCTAATTCTACCTCCAATAGATATTTATAAAATTTAGAGATATTCTTTTTATTTGATCCTAATAAGATTTTATCTAAGTGTTGTAATTTGCTATAGATTCCAAACTCTTTGATATCTTGTTTGTATCTACTATGGATTTGTATATATAACCACTGATCAATTTTAAATCCCTGTTCCTGTAAGTCCTGTCGAGTTCTTAATTTTCCTAAATAAATCTTTATATTTAGTCGTTTTTTGTTATATCCAAATTGTTGGGATGAACCATTGCCTCCATTGTTGAAAGCCAAATCGGAATTTTAAATAAATGTTTTTTACATATTTTTTCCAATTAGTTAATAGTGAATCTCTAATAAGATGTCTATGAAAGTACGCCTGTTTAGTTTTCCCCACATCCCATAGAAATGCGTGCCATCCTCTCTGAAGGTCGTGCCCTTCCAAGGCTAGAGTTCTTTTATTCCGTAAATTGACCCAGTCTTTTAACCATAGTAAGTTGGCTGCCCAATAATATAATTCCCAGTTTGGAAGCTTCTAGCCCACCTCTACTTTTTGCATCTTGTAAGGCCTTAATACTGATTCTAGCTTTTTTCCCTTGCCAAATAAATTTAAGAGTTACCTTATTTATATCATCAAAAAATTTTTGATAATTTTATTGGGATTGTCTGGAATAAGTAAAGGAGTTTTGGTAAAATGTTCATTTTGATTGTGGCAATCCTGCCCAGTAAAGAAAGCTGCAACTTATTCCAAGATTCTAGATCTTTCTTAATTTGCTGTAACAGTTTATCATAATTATTCTCTTTGAGTGATTTACTATGTGGTGTTAACCATATGCCTAAATATTTGACCTTTTTGTTGCCTGTATCCCCATGGTTTTTCTAATTCTTTCCTCTGGTTCTCTGTTAGATTTTTAGTCAGTAATTTCATCTTATTTCTGTTGATCTTTAATCCTGCTACTGAACCATATTGTTCTAGTTCTTTTATTAGATTATGTCCTTTTCCATGGGATCCTCTAGGAAGAAAAACCATATCGTCTGCAAACGCCTGTAATTTATATTCCTCTGCCTTGACCCTAACCCTTGGATTTCAGGATTTTGTCTTATCCGCGTTAACAATGATTCTAAAGCAAATATAAATAAGAGGGTGAGAGAGGGCAACCCTGTCTAACGCCCTTTTCAATGCTTAGTGGGCCTGTTTGTTCACCATTAATTAGTATATTGGCTTGTTGGGTGTTGTAAATTGTTGTGATAATATTCTCGAATTTAGTGCCCAGATTCATGTTATAGATTTTTGTATTAAAAGTGCCAATGTAAGTTATCGAATGCTTTCTCCGCATCTAGAAACAAGAGTGTAAATTGTTTCTCTGGATGAGCTTCATAATATTCTAAGACGTCAATAACGGTTCTTAAATTGTTTTTAATTTGGTGGAATGGAAGGAAACCATTTTGGTCTTCATGAATGTATAAATTTAAAACTTGTTTTACTCTATTCGCAATAATTGAGGTAAATAATTTATAATCGGCGTTTAAAAGTGAGATTGGTCTATAATTGTTGATATATCTGGCATCCACATCCTCCTTCGAATTAACGCAATCAACGCCTCCCTCCATGAGTCTGGCATTTTGGCAGCCGAAAGTACTTCGTTAAACACTTCCAGCATCAGAGGCCCTACTAAATCTATTGTGGCTTTATACAATTCTACTGGAATCCCATCTGGACCAGGGGATTTATTATTACATTGATTTTCCATTGCAGATTTTAACTCAGACCATGTAATATCCTTATTTAGTAATTCTTTGTCTCCTTCCCCTATTGTTTTATCATTCGTATTCTCCAGATAAGTTCTTATTTTATCCTCATTGATTTCTTCTTTTTTATATAATCTTTGGAAATAGTTTAATATAATATCCTTTTTCTTCTCAATCTCATGTTGTGGGATGCCTTTCTCGTCTATTAATTGGTGTATCAATCTCTTTTCTTTTTTCTTTTTTAAGTTTATAAGATAGCCATCTTCCTGGTTTATTGGCGTGTTCAAAATAATTTTGTTTGGACCTTCTCAAGCTAACTTCTATTTTATCTTGTTCAATTAAATTCAGCTTATGTTTGGCTAGTATTAACTGATTTTGTAGTCCTTGGGTCTTAGGGGTTTTTTGTAATTGTGTTTCTAAGTCTTGGATTTGTTGTTGTAACGCGTTTTGTTGGGCATAAATTCTCTTGTTTCTCATAGCATTATAGGAAATTGTTGTGCCTCTTATAAATGCTTTCATAGTATCCCAAATGTTCTGTTTTGAAGTTGTTTTATTATTATTATCTTTTAGAAAATAGTTTAGCTCCTCTTTCAGTTTATTAATATACTCTTCTTCGTTTACAATTTGGTTATTTAGTGTCCATCTTTTTTTATTCGTCTCCTATCCCTCCAAATTAGCTGTATTGGGTTATGATCAGCCCATTCATTCGGTAGAATTTTGGTTTCTTTTATTTCATTAGCCAAGTCCAAATCCATCCAAGCCATATCTATTCTGGTCCAAGTCTTATGTGGGTTAGAATAATATGTAAATTGTTTTCCTTCAAGATTCCGTTCCTCCATAGATCTTTTTAAATTTAACTCTCTCAACATTTCCTTACATGCCGCAGAGAGTTCCCTTTTCCCCTTCTTGTTTTTCCCCATATTACTATGGTCTTTCTGGTAGTCTGCAATGGAGTTAAAATCGCCAATCAAGCAAATGTTTCTTTTTTCAAAGCCTACTATTTTTTGGTGAAGGTGTTTAAAAAATTTCCCCTGGTCATCATTTGGGGCATAGATTGCTACAAGTAAAAATGTGATGTGGTTTATCCAAACTTGTATAACCAGAGTTCTTCCTTCAGGATCCGACCAGATTAATTCTGCCTTTACATCTTGTTTTACATAAATTGCAATTCCTTTTTCTTGTGTTGGTCGGCGGTGCTGTAAAAGTTTACCTAATTTTGGACAAATTAGATGTCTTTCGTCATTCTTCAAATATGTGTCTCTTGAAGACATATTATATCTGCGTTATGTTGAATAAGTTTTGAGAATATCCTTTTTCTTTTTAATAATGAATTTAATCCGTTTATATTGATGGAGAGCAACTTCTTCCCCTCCACCATTTATCTACTTCTGCTTAGATTTTTGCCTAGTAATGATTCGGTTCTCTTGTTGTTGTTGTTGTGGAATTTGCTCTTCTCTCCCATGTTGTGGATTATCCCTTCCTGAAATTGGAGAAAGTCGTTCCTTTTGGGTTCTGTGATAATATCGGACCTCCTGTGGTCTTGTTTTAGGTTCTTCTTTGGTGGGTTGACTATTCTTATCTGTGAGCTGTTGATGAAAAACTTGGGCCTGTTCTATCGATTCTATTTTGATTTTCCTCTCTTTCCATGTAATTAACATCCCTTCCGGATTAACCATTTAAAATGGATTCCTTCTTTATTTAAATCATTAGCTAAAAATTTATAATCTTGTCTTATCATCCTCACTCTCTTTGGAATTTGTTTTAAAATCCTAATTTCTCTGCCTTTATATGATATTGTTTCCTCCCTAGACATTTTCAAAATTAAATCCTCAGACATCTCCTAGAGAAGCGATATGAATTTCTCTTGGACAGTTGTTACGCCTGGCGTAGCTTGTGCTAACCCTATATACCTCATCAAACTCTTTAATTAGATCATCTTTTTCCTTTCCTAGCCATTCAGCCAATATTTCTGCCATCAAATGTTCCAATTCTTCATTTTTGGCTTCCGCCACATTCTGGAATCTTAAATACGCCATTGCTTTGTCCATCTCGAGGTGGATCAGAGAGTCTTCCGTTTCTCTAAGTACATTTTTAAATTCCTCATCCATCCTTTCAAAGTTAGTCTCCATGCGTGTTGTTCTACTCTATATCTTTTATTTTCACTTCGTTTCTCTCCATGGCCTGCTGTAGAGACCCTATCTTACCCTCCACCTTCGCTATATCCGCTTTCATTTCAGCCTTCAGTTTCCCCATCTCATCTTTCAATTCGCTTATATCTGCTCTAGTTTCCTTGTGATTTTTAATCATCATTTCTTGCATTTTAGATATAGCTTCCTGCAAGGCTAATATGGAAGTTTGTATATTAATATTGGGGACATTGGGCTGCTTTTCCCTATTAAAGACTCCTCGATAGTTTTTTGAGATGTTGGTGGGGTGGCTGTCAACGTAGTCGATAGGGTCGGGATAGCCTTCTTTCCTGTTTTTAAGGCCATAGTTGTTGTGGATGTCATCTCTCTAAGTATTTGTTTTTGTTGATGCACAATTTTAAATATATTATCCCAAATCACCATTCAGTATTTGGGTCCTGTACTTGAAAGACTATTCACGTATTTCAATTTTATATCTCACTCCACAGTCTTTTCCCCTATATCATAAATAGAGATCTGCAACAATATTCTAGTCAATGTAATAAGAAATATGGTCAACAATAGTACATCAATTAACACTTTAAGGAATTAATCTTAAATGTCGTAAGTAGTCTAAATAATTTATAAATAGATTATATCAACAAAGTTTATCCCTTTTACTATTAATACTTACAACAGTAAACTCTTAACTCTTTGATAATAGTGTATCCTCCTCTTCCCCCCCCCAGTAAGTAAAATTATGTAAAGTATTTAGGAGATACAATAGGGAGGCAAGGGGCAAGATAATAAGAGAAGGGGTAGAAGAGAGATTACCACAGCTTCAGAAAATCAACAAACAAACAACAACAAGGAAGTCATCTTAAAGAGAAAATAGTGCCAACTTAGTAAACTTAAGTAGTACCACGTAATAAAGAGAGCAAATTGGGTGAGCTAAAGTTCCATCTTCCAGCTAGAGGTTTCTTTTCAGCCTTCCAATCAGCAAATGGTGAAATGTGCTGACTAATCTGCAGTCCCAAAACCGTCTTTCCCAGCGTTCTGTTCGCCTCTGGCTTCTTCCTCTTGCTGCTGCTTCTTTCTTTGCTTTCCAACTTTTAAATCCACATACAAATCTTCCAAAGTCCAATATAATGCTCAATTTATCTTCTCCCCAATATTAAGTAGATGTAATAGTCATGTTGTGCTCAGACCAGTTCCGGATCTCCAATCTCCAGGTTTTAGCAATCTCCGTCTTTCCCCAAAGCTTCCCCCTCACAGGATAAAGTTTTCCCAATTGCTTTTCTGGCCGCTCTCCGCCCGACTTCCAAGAGGTGCTTATCACAACCAGGAGAGAAGAATTTATGCTATCATTCTTCTGTCATTCTACTCCCTTCAGACTTCAAAGAATCCAAGATATAAACCGTTTCTCTGTTCCTGTTACTCGATCTCGCAGGCTGTCACTGCTTTGCTTATTCACTCAAGTGGCAGACCGGATTGGAAGCCGCCATAAAATGACAGCTTACTCTTTAGCGCCGAGCTCGGAGCTTCCTCTTCACTGTCGGGAGTTGCCTTCCCCCTCTGCAGCTCGAGGATCTCCACGTTGACACGAACCTCTCCGGGGTTCATGTATCCCTGGGGGATCGCTCCTGACGCCAGAAAAGGTGTTCGAAGCCTGCACCAGACTTCTTCACCTCTGTTCTCCTGTCCTGCCACTTGAAGATGCTAAGGAAAATAGTTTGGCTTTCCTGGACTGTGCAATACACAGTGAGGATATTTTTTTTATACCTAGTAATATGTAAATCAAAGCACAATTTCCCCTTTAAAAGAGGCAGTAGGTTTCCCTTTTCAGGCTACACCCACCAACACAGTTTGTGCACTTCCCAAAATTCTTTGCCATCCTCCCAACTTTACAGGGAGCAAAAAAAAATGATCCTGTGGCTCAACTTGTTATCCTTACTAGCATTCCTAAAAGGTCATTGTTTCTTCCCAATCAAATTTCTTTCCATTTTAATTCTTGTATACAAAGAGTTCACTCAAATTCCTTTCATTTTAGGTGTCCGGTCTCAGATCCAGTTGGTGGAGTCCGGAGGGGATATGAGAAGGCCTGGAGAGTCCCTCCATCTTTCCTGTCAAGCATCTGGATTCTCCTTCAGAAGCCATCACATGACGTGGGTGAGACAGGCTCCAGGGAAAGGACTAGAATATGTTGCCCACATCTACAGTGATGCCAGTAGAAAGTTCTACTCAGACAAAGTGAAAGGACGCTTTGCCATCTCCAGGGACAATACCCAAAGGCAGATGTATCTGCAAATGAGCAGCTTCAAACTACAGGACACAGCTGTCTATTACTGTGTAAGAGACATTCATAGTGAGAGGAAACAAGACAAAAATTGCCTATTTGACAAAGCAGCTCTGCTAATTCCTTTTTGAAACCTTCTTAGAATGGGGCACATACCTCCCTTAGTCATCTTGTGTTCCAGCGGGCACTAATCTCACACTGATGCCAGGGTGGAGGAGGCAACAGAGAGTATACTTGGTGGCATTCTTAATTAGTCTTGATATTAGCATTACAATCACAGTTATTATTTCTGTTTGTATGGCTGCCCATCTTGGTAAATCAATGCTGGGCAAATTACAATTGACAAAAATGACCTGCAAAAATAGCAAAAAGAAAATTCAATTCCTTACAGTTTCTTGAAAAGGGCAAATGAAAAGGAAAATAAAGTTACAAAGTCTTTCTTGAACTCAGGTACTCTGCTCATCTCATGTTCTATGTCTAAGATGTCTCTTTAGAACAACTAGACACAAGAACAGTTTTTTTTTCCTGAAAAGCCATCATTCTGCTAAACAAATAATTCCCTCAACACTGTTCAACTATTACAAAGTCTGCATTACTATTACTGTTAATCTTCTCATCACTCCTTATCACCCATCCCCTCCCACTTGTGACTGTATGACTGTAACTTTGTTGTTTGTGTCCTTATGATTTATATTGATTGTTTCCTAGTATGATTTGATTGGTTATTGTACCCTATGACTATCATTAAGGGTTGTACATTATGATTCTTGACTTTTGATGAATGTATCTTTTTTTATGTATACTGAATGTATTTACACCAAGACATATTCCTTGTGTGTCCAATCACACTTGGCCAATAAAGTATTCTGTTCTGTCCTGTTCTGTTCTATTCTATTCTAGTGCATGATCATCAACTATTACCTTGAATCACTTTTTAGAAGTGGAAATATTTTGCAAGTCCTTCTTTTAATTGCTGTAATTTAAAGGCTGCCTTTACTTTTGAAAGGACTGGGAAGCCATTTCAAAATCCCCCCATGTGCAAGGAAAATGTGACTGCACTGAGGAACTATTTTATATTAACAGATATGTAAATTGAGAGACAGGTTCCCCTTTAAAGCAGCCACTTGATTTTCTTTTTCAGGCTACACATACCAACACAAAGTTTGTGCACTTTCCCACATCATCTCCTATCAATTCTCTTCATCAGAGGAAACAGAAATGATTCTCTGGCTAAACTTTATGTGTTTACTAGCAGCCCTTGGAGGTAATGTTTCCCTCTCTATAGTAGCATTTTCTGTTCTTGTATGTAAGAAATGGCATTGAAACTCTTTTCTTTTTAGGCGTCAAGTCTCAAGTCCAGTTGGTGGAGTCTGGAGGGGATGTGAGAAGACCTGGGGAGTCTCTCCATCTCTCCTGCCAAGCCTCTGGATTCACCTTCAGCAGCTATTACATGGGCTGGGTGAGACAGACTCCAGGGAAAGGCCTGGAATGGGTTGCAGATATTGGAAGATCCTCATCTCCAACTCGCTACTCGGACAAAGTCAAGGGACGCTTCACCATCTCTAGAGATGATTCCCAGAGCCAGCTTTATCTACAAATGAACCATCTGAAAGAAGAGGACACAGCTGTCTATTACTGTGTGAGAGAGACACAGTGAGAGAAGGTGAATCTGAAACCCATTGAGAATTTTCTTTATCTCTGAACTGCTTTCCAAAATGTTTCAGTCATAGAAGTTTGGATTTGCACATGAGAACAAAGAAGAAGCTTATAAATCTGCATTATAGTACCATAAGTGGGTTCACTGAGCTAATCTTGAAATAAGCCACATGGAATCTTCTCTGTAGTTGCTGAGGGAGAAGAAAGAATGTTCATGGCTGTGGAATAAAATGAGGAGTTAAAAACAAGATTGTTTATTTTCCTTCAGCGGGAAAAATGTGGATTTAGTTTTTACATTTCTTAACATGATATGCTTAAATTCCTCAGCTTCTAGAAATTAAAAGGAAATTATTAGGGGGAAAAAAAGAATGAAATAAATCATATTGACTCATCTTGTAGACCTGAAGATTTTGCTTGGTGACTATAGAAAGGAAAATCAGCCCCATATATTCCACATTGCAAAGCAAGAATTTTGTTTAATCAAATACATTATGCTAATAATCAACATGTCTCTCTGCACACTTAGAGGGATGTTTCCATAATCTTGTGTGTGTGTGTGTGTGTGTGTGTGTGTAGGAGGAATTATTCTTTTGTATCCGTACTAAGTGACATTGAGTAATTTTTCCTCACTTCTTGTATTTCTGTTGCATACTAATCAGAGGTGGTATTCAGCAGGTTCTGACCAGTTCTGGAGAATCAGTAGCAGAAATTTTGAGTAGTTTGGAGAACTGGCAAATACCACCTCTGGTGGGCTCTGCCCCCATCTATTCTCTGCCTCCTGAGTCCCAGTCTTGGTTGGGTCTTCTTTTGTTGCCCTGCACAGGAGAATGGAGCTAGAAAACAGGTTAGTGGGGTGGGGAGAAAATTGGATTTTGCAGTAACCTCCTCCCAGGAGTGGGGAGGGAATGGAGATTTTGCAAGTATCCTTCCCCTGCCTTGTCCACAAAGCCACACCCACCAAGCCATGCCCACAGAACCAGTAGTAAAAAATTTTTAAATCCCACCACTGACTCTAACTTAGTGAATACAAAGTGACACATTTGCCTTTCTCTGTCCACTTTGATAATATTGGCCATTGCAGTGATTTCTTGATTTTGACTGTGGACATCCAACAATTGTGTTCTCTATAAAGCATTCTTGATTGCTTAATCTATAGCACATGAAAACTGGCTTTATTACCAGATGATAGTTTAATAAAAAGTATTCACATATAGACCTACCTTAAAATCTGTTTAAAGTCATTTAATTATTAAAATCCTTATTAAATTAATCATTATTAAAAAATAAGCCATCCTTTCTTTCTCTAATGTAGACATTACATCCTTTTTTCATGGGTGATTGTCTATTTGTTTTTCAAACTTAGAAAACAAACATACATGATTCCTTCAGTTATTTCCTCTGTTGTAAATCAACTAATCATATATTTAACTATTAAGACAATTAATTTGATGGATTATAGGATTTGTCCATCATCACAAACATGAGTGGATTATATATTTATAGAAGTGTGCAAGTCTCTTGGAGATCTTTCATTTGTAGTCAGCTTTTCTTTTGGAGATCCCGCTCTTCCTCATCACTCACATCAGGGTTAGCATTGTGACAGTCAATCATATTCATGATAAAGGAAAGCATTTTTGGGAATCTGCAGAAGTGTGCCTCATTTCTAAGGCTGATTATATATAATTAGAGAGCTAGCGATTAAAACACATGAAGAAGTTACAGGAATTGCGTATATCTAGTCTAATAGAAAGAAGGACTAAGGGTGACATGATAGCAGTGTTCCAAAATAATCCTATCATAAGATCTTATTTTCATGTCTGTTCCAATTAAATTGTTAATCTTTATTCTTATTCTGGTTGTTATTTTATATGTCTTTAATAACATTTCTATAATAAGTTATCAATTCCAAACTCCTCAAAATCTATCATCTATCTATCTATCTATCTATCTATCTATCTATCTATCTATCTATCTATCTATCTATCTATCTATCTATCTATCTATCTACCGTGCTTCTGATATATTAAGGGTCATATTTTTTTGAGCCCCCAAAATGGCTAGGCTGTCTTTTCAGGAGTGACTTAATTCCCCCCTTGCATCCTTGGGCAGGCAGGCGTCATCGGCTTGGATGTTGGCCTCAGTGTTGGTGGGGCACTTTGTATAGGGAGAACTTCCGCTGCCATTGCTTTCCCTTCTGCCTGTGCAGCCATGGCATTTGGAGCATCGCTGCAGAGTTTGGTGCAGCCACACAGGGCTGGTCAGGGCTCATCCCTGCAACCAGTGCCCCACCAGAAAACTCGGCTTTAGATGCTCCTGTCACCGACTTCCAGGGCATCATTAGAAGGCAAAGCCCATTCTTTTAAAAACAACGTCTTATTATGATAAAGCCTCCCCTGCCCTATACCCTTCTAGCAGCAGGGCTCACAGCATTGTGAAATCACCTGGGGACATTACATCAGCCCAAGCAGTCTGACAGAATTTCTTTGGACAATTAGGATGATGTCTCTCCTCCTCACTTTGGACACTGGGGCAATGTTGTCTTCCTGCTTTGGTGTAGCTGCCCAGTAGTTCCTGTTGCCACCAGTTGTTAAACAGGGACTACCTTGACCAGATGTCCTCTCACTTTAGAGTCTAGGATAAGTTCATTCATTCATTCATTCATTCAGCCTCTTTCCTTAACAGTCAAACTGAAAATGAGAAATAGGTGTAATAGATCCGATGGTTTTATCCTGTAGAGGCCAGCCACTTTCATGATGTGAAACAGGTAAAATCAGACTGATCAATTTCACGTGGCAAGGCAAGATTCTTATTTAATCAACCCTATCTTCTCTCTGATGTAGTCAGAATTTAAAATATCTTAGTTTTCACTGCATGTCTTGTGAAAATCCAACCATTAGGTTTTATAAGACACACAATGAAAAAAAGTCTATTTATTTATTTTTATTTTATTTGGTTTGTCAATTGCTTACAAGATAATAGGCATAAGTAAAAACATGGTTATGAATACATGGATACATATAAGAAAAATAAAAAGAATCAATAGGACAGGGATGGTAGGCACATTGGTGTGCTTATGCATGCCCCCTACAGACCTCTTAGGAAAGGGGTGAGGTCAATAGTAGAAGGTCTAGGGTTAATATTTTTGGGGTTTGGGAAAGAAACCACAGAGTCAGGCTAAGGAAAAAACTGTTGTTCATTCAGAAGAAAATTCTAAATTTCTTTTTGAAATCCACATTTGAATTTTTGAGCATTATTGGGTAAAGGATTGCAGCAAAATTTCATTTTGGATTATCTTGGTGCTGAAGGTAAAATTTGCCCCCGTCCTTCTGTACTGATTGGTGTGGGATCCTGAAAGCTGGATTTCATTTCCCTTTTCCCTTTTCAGGCAATACCCACAAATACCTTGCTTGTCTGTTTTCCTGAATCATCTCCAATCAATTCCCTTCATTCATTACAGGGAAAAGAGAGAGAGAGAGAGAGAGAGGAGCCCAATCTCAACTCAATTTGGGTCTGGAGGGGATATTTAGTTCTATCTCTAACATGTCTGTTTCAAAAATTATTATTATTATCCATGCTTTCTCTGTGCTACTTAATACCACTTTCCTTAGCCTTAAGCCAAAAATTTGTCTATTACCTAATATAAAGTAAAATCAAGGTTCTTATATTATTTAATACACAGATAAAAGGAAGGGATATTTCGTCATCTCAAAAAAAAAAAAAAAACAATTCTAGTAGCAAAGGAATAACTTGAAATCAGAGGACATAGTTTATTATTTAACATTGTCTGAAACTCACATGAGAAAAGACAATTATCTATAAGTGAGTGTCCTGAGTTGTCTTTTTATCCCAAGTGATATGTAAATTGAGGCACAATCTCCTCTTTAAAGCTCAGGGTTTCCCTTTTCAGGCAACACCCACCAACACAAAGTTTTTGCATTTTGAAGAATTCTTTCCTATCAATTACGCTCCATTCTACAGAGGAAGCAACAATGTTCCTGTGGCTAAATTTTGTGCCCTTTCTAGCAGTCCTCAGAGGTAATTATTTCTTAACCATTTGGATTATTTTCCTTTTAATGGTTGTATACAGGAGAGCTGACTGAAACTTCTTTCATTTTAGGTGTCCAATCTGAGGCCCAGTTGGTGGAGTCTGGAGGGGATGTGAGAAGACCTGGGGAGTCCCTCCATCTCTCCTGCCAAGCCTCTGGATTCAGCTTCAGCAGCTATGACATGCACTGGGTGAGACAGGTCCCAGGAAAAGGGCTGGAATGGGTTTCACAGATATATCCAGGATCTTCTAGCATTTACTACTCAGACAAAGTCAAGGGCCGCTTCACCATCTCCAGAGATGATGCCAAAAGCCAGCTGCATCTGCAGATGAACAATCTGAAACTAGAGGACACAGCTGTCTATTACTGTGCAAGAGACACAGCGAGAGGAAGTGAATCTGAAGCCCGTCAAGAACTTTCATTACCTCTGAGCAATTCTCCAAATTGACTCAATCACTTCCTCACGGTGAAGCCAAAGCCATGACAAGAGATACAAATGGATTCTCCAAATCTCTCAATGTCTATACTGGAAGAGAGAACAATCTGAAACCAGAGGATACGGCAGTCTATTACTGTGCTGGAAACACAGTGAAAGGAACTGAATGTGAAACATGGCAAAAACTTACCACTCATCAGAGCAGCTTGGCAAGACTATTCATACTGAGAATAGGGCTGTATTTTTCAATAAGATGAGCCTATGGAAGCTGCCTGGTTGCCAGAAAGAAGGAGTTGATCTTGATATCAGCTCTTTGGGGGCCTATTTTCAAATTGAAGGGGAAGAAAATAAAGTGAATAGATATAGGGAGAGAGAGAGAGAGGACAGAGAGACCGGGAGAGAGAGAGAGAGAGAGAGGGAGAAAGGGAGACAAAGGGAGACAGAGAAAAACAAACATTTGACAATTTTAATATGTTTAAAATCATACCCTCCTATATCAGTAGAAATGTAGCCATGTAATAAAATAAGGATGCCCTGAAACTGATAATAATTTGTATTGGATCTGGGCAGATGGTTCAGAAATGGAGGCAAGACTCAGATAACAACAACAGCACTTTATTAGTGACTTCAGACTGAGCAAAGAATCCCAGCCACAGCAGCCCCTTATATAGGGCTGGCTGCGGCTAGGCAGCCAATGAAAGCGATTTGAGTTTGCTGCTCTTGGCAGGGCCAATCGCAGCAGCCTGCTTACTAGCCAATCGGATCAGTCTGCGGTGACCAATCATGATCTGCTATTCGTGGGCCAATCAGAGTTGCAGGCTTTCGAGCCTGCTAGTCCAGAACACCCCTCCCCTCTCGGTTCCATTTAAGGGGTGGAGTTATATAGTCTCGCAAGTAGGCAGGTCTTCGCACCTGTCTACCTGATTTATGCAATTCCAATTGTCCATGTTCAAATTCGGGTTCAGATGGATTGTTTGCTGGATCTAGCAGGAACAGTGAACTGGTGCCTTGGTTGAGGCTCTCCTCTGATGCCCCCAGGGTGATTGAGTCCTCAGCTTCATTGCTGCTGCTATGGCTCCCTGGGCTCACTGAACTTGCTTGGCTGTTGCTTCTTGGTGAAGGGTTCATCTGCCCAGGTTCAACTACAGCTGGTGAGTATTAGTTCTGAATAAACAGGTGTTGGTTCTATTTCCGGGCTCCCAGCTTCCCCTCCCCCCCTGGTGTCGAGGTTGGGGTCAGGGATGGAAGTTGTGGTCAGTCTGGAGCGTAGCTGGTCAATATGGCATTTCCATGCTCTGCCATCAGTGGTCAGTAGACGGTAGGAGCGGGGACCCGTGACTTGGGTTATTTGAGCAGGAATCCAGAGGGGATCCCCAGAAAATTTTTTTGCAAATACAAGGTCTCCTACCTTAAAGGCGTGATGCTTGCTGCTGGAATCCAGGGGCTTTTCCGGGGTGTAGGCAGGGTGCAAGTGGTCTAGATGCGATCTGAGTTTCCTGGACATCAGGAGTTCAGCTGGGCTCTTGTTAGTCGTGCTGTTAGGTGTGATGTGTTGAAAAAGCAGCATTCTAGTGACTTTATTGTGGATATTACCTTGTTCCATTTTCTGTAGGGTTTTCTTTGTGAATTGAACCATTCGTTCAGCCTGGCCATTCGCCGCTGGATGAGCCGGCGATGTGAGTCGGATGCCCCGTTCTGCTAAATACTATTCAAAGGCTAAGGCAGTAAATTGGGACCCATTGTCAGAAACCAGGACATCAGGTAGGCCGTGTGTGGCAAAGAGTCTGTTCAATTTCTTGATGACTGCCTCTGTAGTGGTTGTTTTCATCTTAGTGACCTCGAGCCAGTTAGAATATGCATCTACAGTTATTAGGAAAGTGTGGCCTCTAGTAGGTCCCGCAAAGTCAATATGAATGCGTGACCAAGGACCCCTGGGTGTTTCCCATTCTGCTGGTGGAGCTTTTGGTGGGGCTGAGTGATTTTCCTGGCATCTGTTACAAGAGGCGACCCATGATTCAATTTGTTTGTCCATACCTGGTCACCAGGCATAACTTCTTGCCAGCGCTTTCATACGCACGATGCCCTGGTGTCCATCGTGTAGCATTTGCAGGACTTATTTTTGTAGTTTAGTTGGTACGATGACTCGGTCTCCCCATAAAACACACCCTCTTTGTGAGAAAAGCTCTGCCTGTCTGTTTTTAAATGGCTTAAAGATTTCCTTGTGTTTGTATTCTGGCCATCCCCTCTCCACCAGCCAAGAACTCATGCCAAACAAGAGTCTCTTTTGGTTTCAAAGGCGATGTCCTGGGCCATTAGTGGAGGTGAGGGAATTGTCTCAATTTGTAGTACTGGGAGCGTGGGAGCTGGGTCTTCCTGTGGCTCGGGTAGTGGCGAGCGGCTCAAGGCATCAGCATGAGGAATAGATTTCCCCGGGCAATATTTAAGTTGATAGTCGTAGGCAGCTAGGAATTCCGACCATCGCGTCATTCTGGGGGAGAGAATGTGTGGGGTAGGTTTGTCGCCCTCCAGAATGCCAAGTAATGGCTTATGATCCATGATAATAGAAAATGGTCTCCCATAAACATATTCATGAAACCTTTTAATTGCAGAGACAATAGCAAGGACTTCCTTATCTAAGTGGCTATAGTTTCTTTCTGTTTTTGATAGAGTTCTTGAAAAAAATGCAATTGGTGCCTCTGAGCCGTTTGGTAGGACATGGCTCAGGATGGCCCCCACCCCAAATGGTGAGGCATCACAAGTAATAGTCAAGGGGAGTGTCTCGTTATATTGAATTAGCACTGCATCAGAGGTAAGGAGGTCTTTTACTTGCTGGAAGGCATGTTCCTCCCGACGTCCCAATTCGAGGATGCCCTTTTATCGAGTAGTCTATGATGGGGCTCAGCAACAGTCGCCTTCTGGGGCAGGAAGATGTTATAAAAGTTAATAAGTCCCAGGAAGGCTTGGAGGTTGGTTTTGTTTTTAGGTCTTGGGGCATTTTTGATAGCTGCCAATTTCTTTTCTGTAGGGTGGATTCCTTGTTTGTCAAGAAGGTAGCCAAGAAACTCCACCCTTTCTTGTGCATAGCTGGCACTTTTCCTTCTTAACCTTGAGGCCAGCATCTTTGAACCTTTGTAGAACTGTTCTGAGGCATTTCTCTAATTGACTTTTTGTTGGGGCTGCTATTAGTACGTCATCAAAATAGGGCACGACTCCTTTTATGCCTTGTAATAGTCTCTCCATCAGGCTTTGAAAAATGCCTGGGGCTACGCTTACTCCAAACTGGAGCCTGTTGCATTTGAATGCACCACGATGTGTGACTATAGTTTGGGCTTCTGCAGTTTCGGAATCAACTGGCAGCTGTTGATACGCTTGGGCCAGATCTAATTTTGCAAATATTCTGCCCCCCTCAAGAGAATGCAGGAGATGCTGAACGACGGATAGGCGCTCTGCTGCAGCGCGTGATTGAGGGTAGCCTTGTAGTCACCACAGATTCTCAAGGACCCATCAGGCTTTATGGGAGTGACAATTGGTGTCTCCCATCGGGCGTGGTCAATGGGCTCTAACACGCCTTGTGCAATTAATTTGTCCAGTTGCTCATCAATTTTGGGTTTGGGAGCAAAGGGAACTTGGTGTGGTTTTAGGTGAATGGGCGCAATGTCGGGGCGAAGATTAAACGAAATAGGGGACCCTTTGTACTTGCCTAAGTTTTCGCTGAACACTTCTCAGAAATCGTGGATGAGGGCTGCCTCCCAGTCATCGGCTTCAGTATGATGGATGCCAGCCATTCTGATTCCTAATGGCATGAAACACTGGAGGCCAAATAGACTTGGCCGGTCTCTGTCTACAATGGTGAGTGTTAGAATTGCATTGTGTCCCTTGAAAGAGACCTGGAAATGGCGGGTACCTGCGACTGGAATCCGGTTGCCTTGATAATCTTTCAGTATGTGTCTATGACTGCTGAGGTCTTGGCGTCAGATGTTGGGAATCAGTTGCTTGAGCGTTTTCCAGGATACCATGGATAGTGAGGACCCAGAGTTGACTTCCATGATGCAAGGTTTATTTTCGATGGTGACCTTTACATGGATTTTTTTAGCATCTAGCGATGAAGCGTGGCCGATGGTGATGGTTTGATGAGCTTCTTCTCGTCTGGGTGTGCCGTAAACCTTTGGGGTCTGCTGTACTGGTTCCACTGGTTGCTAGGGCGGTCCCTCTGTGTGGTGGGGTTGCCATCATTCCTTTTCGGGCTGCTCCCTCTCCGTCTGGGGCTGGAATTTCTTTTGTTTCTGCAAAGTTTTGCAATATGCCCTCATTTTTCGCAAAAACGGCATATGGCATCTAAGAATCTGCATTCGGATCGAGGATGGTTTCCCCCACATCCGGCGCACTGGTAGTTTGGTTTACGACCCCACTGGTCCCATTGCTCACGTTCTGACTGGAGTCTGTGGACTTCTTCCACCTCGCTGTCTGAGGATGACTCGACATCTTCATGATGGGTGGTCGATGTGTACTTGTCTGAAGGTTTCCCAACACCGTTGGTGGGTTGGAGGTTGGTTTCGCTCATTCGGTGCATTCGTGCTGCTAATTTACAAGTGGCTTCAGCTGCGGTGGTGTCTGCTATGGAATCTGCAAGCGAGATGTCTCCCTTGGCCATGATCTTGCTCTGGACAGTTGGATCTCTAAGGCCAAGGATGATTCGGTCTCTCATGGCTTCTTCGAGATTGGCAAAGCCACATAAACCTCCCAGGTTCCTCAGGTCTGCCATGAAATCCCCAACGCTCTCACCTTCACGCTGGTCCCTCTGATAGAACTCGTGTCTGCGAATGAGAGTTGGTACTGCTGGGGCGTAATGGTTGCGTAGGATGGGAGCAAGGGTGTCCCAATCCATCGTTTTAACTTCAGCTGGTTTCGCTAAGGCTTTTCGCCATCTTAAAAATGGCTGGTCCACAATGGGTTAGAAAAACGACTTGTTTCTTGATGGGCGTGGCATCTTTTAGGTTGTTGGACTCTAGGAACATTTGAAATCTCTCCATATATGAGTCCCAGTCCTCGCTAGCTGGATCGAATGGTGCGGGTGGTATAGCGCTGCTGGCCATGTTGCTGTCGTTGCGCTCTGTCAGCCACGTGCTCCTTCAGCTAGCTCGAGTTCACTAGACTTCATTGCCTCCGCATCCCATCCTCATCGCCAGTGTTGGATCTGGGCGAATGGTTCAGAAACAGAGGCAAGACTCAGATAACAACAACAGCTCTTTATTAGTGACTTCAGATCTGAGCAAAGAATCCCAGCTGCAGAAGCCCCTTATATATTGCGGCAGCCCGTTTACCAGCCAATCAGATCAGTCTGTGGTGACCAATCACAATCTGCTATTCGTGGGCCAATCAGAGTTGCAGGCTTTCGAGCCTGCTAGTCCGGACAATTTGATTTAGTGGGAAATCAAGGAGGTGATGAAAGCTGAATTATAATGCTCCTCTCCTCCCCATCCTCTTCCTCTCCCATCCCTTCCCCTGCCCTCTCTCCTTTCCACTTCCACTTACCTCCCCTTCCAACCCATATCTTAATTACTTATTGTTTATCTTCTAGTGAGAATGTTAGGACTCTTTTGTTCTAGGTCCAGTTAGTGAGCTTGCTGGAAGAAAACATAAAACAATGAAGGTGGTTTGAATATTCCAGTTTCATTTTCCCTCTTTGCAAAGTGATGTGGCTTTGGGGAAAAACAACAGCAACCTTGAATTAAATGTAGCCCTTTAGAATCACGGCAGAAGGCAGGAAATGAAACTTTATGATCATCTTTCTAAATATCCAAACTGCCATACAAATATGGAGGAAACATCTGAACCTAAATCATCTCCTCGGAGAAGTAGGAAAATGTGTCCCCTTCTCTCTTTGGACACTGTGAGACAATGTTGTCAAATGAAACCACTGTCTGCATCTAGTGGAGGTGGGGTAAGGAATAAAACAGAATAAAACAGACAAGCTCCAGGAAATAGACTGGAATGGCTTGCAAGAATGGGTACATCTCTAATTTACTACTCAGACAAAATCAAGGAGCACTTCACCATCTTCAGTGATAATTCCCATAGTCAGCTGCATCTTCAAATCAACAATTTGAAACTAGAGGACACAACTGTTCAAGAGACACAGTGAGAGGAAGTGAATATGAAGCCCGCCAAGAACTTTCATGACCTCTGAGCAATTATTCAAATTGATTAAGTTATATATGTTTGAATTCATGTACTAGAAGAGAGATGGACCACATAAATCTCTGCCAAGAGTAAATGGGATCTTGGAGTAGGTTCACTTATCTGATCTAGGAAGAAATCTTGTGGAATAAGCTATTGAGGAGAAAAGGGAAATTTGGTGGCTCCCCATAATCTATTTCTCTTGATGTGGGTAGGTACGCCTACCTGTGTACATATAGCATATGTTAAAAAGAAAATCTACAATGGGAATCGAGAAACTATTCTTTTATCCAAAGATATCTGTAAATTAATACACAATTGTTCCTCACTTCTTATATGTGTTGCAATCCAGATTGGTGAATGCAAAGTAGCTCATTTATGACAACTATCTTAAAGCAAACAGAATATTTGGACAATATAAAAGAAGTTATTTATCTTTCTCTTTGAATTGAGAGTGTCTAATTGGTCAAAATATGAATTGGGATTGGCTTTGTGAGTTGGGTAGACCCAACTATTTTGGCTTATGAATCATTTTTCAAAGTTTAGTGACCATTTAATATATTGGTTATTTCCAATAAAGAAATAAAGATTAAGAATCTTCCTAACTCAGACTTTTATATATTTTATTTTTATATCCTGTCTCTAATGGTTTTCCTAAATAAGACCTTATGCAAGTTCATGCCCTGTTAGCTTGAATACTTGTTCAAGTCTTTGTTTTACTTACTGTAAACTAAACATGTGCTTCTAAATCTGAGGGGGGAAAAAATCATATGTATAAGGTGCGTGCAAATAATTAATGAATTAAGGGGCACTTTTCCAATCACAAGAACGCAGTCAGAAAAGAAGAAAATTCTTCCTCCCTTTTGCAATACCTTAAAGCCACAGGACATGAAATTAATTTTGAGGGAACCAAATTAATCTCCAATACTGAACACTTCAACAAGAGAATAATCAGGGAAGCCATCAAAATAGAGAAACATCCCCATAACATGAATAAACAGGATGATACCTCCTGCCTACCAGACATTTGGAAACTAGCCCTTATCAACAAATGAGTCCCAGCTACGAAAACCAACACTGGACCCAAAAGAACACATGATGTCACCACCAATCTCCTTCACCAGACTCAAACCCAAACCCACCCCATAGATGAAAGGCAACCACCATCCAGAAACCATACGATGGCTGCATCACCAGCTGCCACACACGCCAACCCCCAGACCAAGCAAACTGACACACACCATGAACACATAGCCAGGCCTCAAACTTGGAGCCAAACCACAACCCGAAATGCCACATCACAGCCACCCGCTCAGGATTTCTGTAGCCCTAGCCACTATAAAAAACCTCAGCTACAGAATTATCAGAGAAGCCATAGAGATTGAAAAAAAGACCTGAAAACATGAATAGAAGAGATGATTCCACCAGACTGTCAATTATTTGGAAGCCTGCACTCGCAAACAAAAAAATCTCCGCACCACAAGCCAGCCAAACACCTGGGCACAAACAGACCTCCCCGATCCCAACAGCTCAAACACACCCCAACCAGGCACCCAGATGAAACCTACCTTCCTAATAATTTATAGCCATCTTTTAGGCTTTTAGCCTTCAATACAGGAAACACAATGTTGTCAGCCAATCAAGACAAAAAAAAAAAAGCTACAAAACAGAAGGTATTAGAAACACCAATCAAGTAGAACACAACAAACTCCAAGACCAATAAACACAGACCAAGACTCCCAACCAATCAGGATGAAGAAAAAAACCTTCTGGAACAGCAGTAGGCTAGCACCAAATTTAAAACAGAAATGGCTGTGAAAGTCTGACTCACAGACAAACACTATACAGAAGCCTGATGATGGCAGATGAGATTCTGCCAAAACGTCGCTACAACTTTAAAAGCACAACTATAATGACGTGGGGAAATACCCGAACAAAACGGTATACCATACATATAAATACCCGTGAAAACTTAAGAATACACACACACACACACACACACACACACACACACACACACCTTAGGATTTTTTATTTATTTATTTGTTTGCTTATTTTGTCAAGCAATTATAAGATAACAGGTATAAGTATAAACATAGTTATGGATACATGAAATGTATACATATAAGAAAAATAAAAAAGAAACAATAGGACAGAGACGGTAGGCATATTGATGCACTTATGCACCCCCCCACAGACCTATAAGGAAAGGGGAGAGCTCAATAGTAGACAGTCTAAGGTTAAAGTTTTTGGGGTTTGGGGAGGGGGGGTTGGGGACAGAGTCAGGTAGAGTATTCCAGACATTGATCACTTTGTTGCTGAAGTCATATTTCCTGCAATCAAGTTTGGTGTAGTTTACCTTGAGTTTGTATCTATTGTGTGCTCTTGTATTGTTATGGTTGAAGCTGAAGTATTCATTGACAGGTAGGATATTGCAATATATAATTTTATATACTATACTTAGATTGGACTGAAGGTGGCATAGTTCTAGATTTTCTAGGTCTAGAATTTCAAGTCTGGTGGCATAAGGTATTCTACAACAAGTAGAGGAGTGGAGAACTCTTCTTGTGAAATATTTCTGGACTTTCTCAACTGTGTTAATATCAGATATGGAATGTGGGTTCCAGACTGATAAGCTGTATTCAAGTATTGGTCTAGCCAATGTTTTGTATGCTCTTGTTAGTAGTGTGATATTCCCAGAGAAAAGGCTATGTAGGATTAGGTTAACAACTCTTAATGTCTCTATGTAGTTACAGTGTTTCCTGCTGTCATTTCAGGAACTTCATTTTTTATCTGTCAATCAAATCATCTGCCAAAACCTTCCCCTGCTACTCCCACATTTAGTTTGCCCATTTACTTTTCTTACCTCTAATACTTGATTCAATCTCCCTTGGCCATGAAAATAAACACAAACACACGTCCTTCAAACTCCACATATTGAACTGAAAACTCACAACACCGCTCCAACACTGCACTATACCGTAAAATTCAAAAGAGCTACTGTCCTGGGATAAAAGCTGCTTTTCAGCCTATTTGTGCTTGTTTTTAATATTTCTGTACTGTCTGCCAGATGGTAATAGTTAAAAAAAAAAAGGCTTCCCAGGATGAGATGGATCTTTGAGAATGTTTTGAATTTTCTTAAGGCAGTCAGAGCTATAAAGCTCTTCCAAAGTGGGGAGATGGCAACCAATGATCTTCTGGGAAATGATGTCAACCCTCTGGACGGCTGTCCTATCTGCCACTGTACAATTGGCAAACCATACAGAGGTGCAGTTCTATCTGTTCTATCATGGGTGTTTCTCACCAGAGAAATTACCTAGAATATTTAAATGTCCTTCAAACTTTTCAGGGAAATGCACATAACATGAAGTAGCATTTTATGTATGCGGTGGACATGCACAATAGTTAAAAAAGATATGGATACAAATTTGCTCAGTAGTAAGATTAATGGATAGGTATTTAGAAGAAAAATCATGGAACTCTTATGTATAGTACTCTGCCAGATCTCTCACTGATAAGGTGAATGTGGGTAGCTTTCAAACAATCAAAAGATAAATAGCAATAGCAGTAACAATAGCATTTATACTTATATATCTCTTCACAGTGCTTTACATACCTCTCTAAGTGTTTTACCGGGTCAGCATATTGCCCCTAACAATCTGGGTTCTCATTTCACCAACCTCAGAAGGATGGAAGGCTGTGTCAACCTGAAGGTGGTCAGGATCATACTGCCAGTCAGTAGGGTCAGCCTGCAATGCTGCATTCTAACCATTGTGCCACCATTACTAAACAGTTAAAAATATAGATTTAATTGCAATTATAATTATAAGCCTATATAAAATCTGGAACCAGGGAGACAGACTCATGTAAATGAGATTTTCTTCTTACCTTGTCAGCCACTTCCACTGGTGAGCATTCCTCATATAGAAAGTTAGCACCCACCCCTCCTAGAAGAATGAAATGTTTTAGGAAATATTTAAAAATCAGGATAAAATATTTTTCCCTGAAAGAGAAATAAAAATCTTAAAGGAAACAGAACCCCAGCTCCCTGCCCTCAGCAGGTATTTGGGGCCAACCTATCTACAAGACAAGAGTCTTCAAGCTCCAGGGTTATGTGATTAAGACATGATCCTCCAGGACATAATAGGATTAGCCTTCTATCTATTTAGCAGAGCTCATTGCATTACTAAATCACCTGGGTGCATTATATCAGCCCAAAGTTCAACCAGCTTGATTCAGACAAATGTGACTCCACGTGGAATCTGACTATAGCCAATAGAATACACGCTCTCGCCACTGGAACAGGAAGTTCAAAGGCAAGGCTCAAAAGAGGTATAAATAGCATTCACACTCCACTCCATGTGGTCAGCTGCTGAGGACTCAAAACCATGTGGGTCCATCAAAAAAACCATCTTTCCAATCATCCTCCTTGTTTCCAGTTTCTTTCTCCCCACTTGGAATTGAACCAGATAGATATTTCTCCCAATACTCTCATGGCCCCATGTCATCGGGCCAAACCTCTGTTTTATACCCTTCTGCAAGGCCAAAAGTGTTGGGGCAGTTCTCACTTCTGGTGGTAGAAGGCCAGCACAAAAGGATCTTCTCCATGACCCCTTAAGTGACATTCCTTGAGAGAGTTCGCAGAAAGCCCCTTCTACTGGGTGAGTGTAGCAGGCTAGTCCCATTTGGGTAAGATGGCTCCTCAGAGTTATTTTATACATGACAACTACAGGAGTTTACCATACGCTCAAAAATGGAAAGGCTTAGCACCACCCACAATGGTGGAATGGCTGATCAGGATAAAGGAATTTGTGGAGATGGCTAAATTAAGATTTCGATTAGAAATAAAAGCAATGATCACTGCTGACTGGAAATTTCTTATATACTTTTTGTATGAAATTGGGGAAAAAATATTCTCATGATTTGAGGTTTTGTTGATGAGAAAAGTAGGATAATATAAAAAAGTGAGCTGTTTTGTAATCATAAATCAAAGTTAATATTGTACTTTTTTTGCTGACGAAGAAATTGGAAGCTTCTTTTTTTCTATTTATTTTCATTTTGTTTTTCTGCATTTTGTTCCTTTCCTTTCCTTTCCTTTCCTTTCCTTTCCTTTCCTTTCCTTTCCTTTCCTTTCCTTTCCTTTCCTTTCCTTCATTATTAATCTTAGTTAGTTTCTATTATTTTCATAACACTTTTAATGTTTTAATTATAAATCTCCATCATGAATTCATATCTGAGTTGACTGTACTTGTGTGTCAGGATTCCAACATGCACCCCCATTCAAATCATAAGTCTCTAGCCACATCTCTCACAGGAAAAAAAGTTGATTTATTAGGAGTTGATATGTTGGTGTTTTCTGGTTGCAGGCGACTCTGACTCATCATTCATTTCATCCTTGACCCTGGTCTTCCCTCCACCCCCTGGATGTATATTCTCCAATAATACACATCCATAGCCAAGAGTCATCAATCATGCTCTCCAGTAATAATTTTGCATTCCAGAAGCTTCGGTTGCCAAAGTGATTATCTGAAGCATTTAAGGAATGTATTTGCTTTCCCCCACTCCCTTTCTGCTGGCAACTAAAAAGACCAAAGAAGTATTTTTTTAGTTGACATTGTGTTTTGTTAAATATAGATTAAAGTGAATTTGTTGGAGTATACAAAGAGATTTATCAGTATAACTCAGTCTATAGAGAGAGTGTTTTAGTGGAATTTTTTTATTAGGCATGGTATTAGTATTACTGTTGCCATTATTGTTATTTCAATTTGCATAGTTACCCATCATGGTGAAGGAAGTCTGGGCAACCAAAAACTTATAAAATAACCAAAGAAATTAGCAACTAGGAATAAGCAATATATAAAATGAATATTATTGCCAAATTAAAATTGAATCTAAGAAGCAAAGAACCTCCCACATGCTTAATCTGTTTCTTTTCTCTGTGATTTTTTTTCATTCATCAATGATTTACAACATTGTGGAATGAAAAGCATTCAAGCATTGGCTCTGCATATAAGTCTTCTGAGTTTCTTCAGAATGGCCTATTAAAGTGGGGGGAAAGTATAAACTCTTCCCTTCTCTGTTCATCTTTTCTTTCTAATGTGTTTTTCCGAAAAAAAAAATATTAGTTCATGTTCATCATCAGTTAGCTTGATTCAATTCTGAAAAGTGGTGAACATTTTCAAGGCTTTGCTTTAATTGTTAATTGAATTGCCTTCAGTTGTCTTAAAGTTGGAAAGTTCCTTAAAGATTACTGCAGGGAGCATGCAAAGAAAACTATGAGATAAATGTACCAAGGAGCTATTTTATCTCAACTAATATGTAAATTGAGGCACAATTTCCCCTTTAAAAGAGACACTTGGTTTAACTTTTAAGGCTACACCCACCAACACAACTTTTGTGCTCTTTCCTCAACCTTCTCCTTTCATATTTTCTCCCATCCCTCCATTCATTAGACGGAACAAAAATGTTATTTTGGCTGAACTTGGTGTTCTTACTCACATGCCTTGGAGGTAAATGTTTCCCTCTACATATATTTTCCTTCCATCTGTTGTATTGTATTTAGGATATCTCATTGAAATATCTTTCTTTTTAGGTGTCAAATCTCAAGTCCAATTGGTGGAGTCTGGAGGGGACTTGAGGAGATCTGGAGAATCCATTCGTATCTCTTGTCACGGCTCTGGCTTCACCATGAGGAGCTACTGGATGAACTGGGTGAGACAGTATCCAGGAAAAGGACTGGAATGGGTTGCAGGAATGGGTACAACTATCATTCAATATTCAGACAAAGTCAAGGGCTGCTTCACCATCTCCAGGGATGATGCCAAAAGCCAGCTGTATCTGCAGATGAACAATCTGAAACTAGAGGACACAGCTGTCTATTACTGTGCAAGAGACACAGCGAGAGGAAGTGAATCTGAAGCCCGTCAAGAACTTTCATTACCTCTGAGCAATTCTCCAAATTGACTCAATCACTTCCTCATGGTGAAGCCAAAGCCATGACAAGAGATACAAATGGATTCTCCAAATCTCTCAATGTCTATACTGGAAGAGAGAAGAACCATATGAATCTCTACATTACAGTAGTGACATACTGGAATTAATACATTGGGCCAATTTTGAAAGAAGCTACATTGAATTTTATTAATACTTGGTTGAGAAAGAGGAAAAAAAGAAATTTCATGGTGGTAGAAAAAAATGCGACATTTAATTATAAGAGTTTGATTTTCCTTCGATGGAAAAATGTGGATTCATTTCTTTCATTGCTTCCTTCTATTATTTTGAAATGCTGTTGCCTTTCATTCTCTCTGTATCACCAACTCTTCTTATTTAATACTCCTTTTTAATTCTTTCTCCATTAATTTGCAACTAGTTTGCTTTGTTTCTGTCACTGTTGCCCAAATGCCTCAGTTTCATTCTTTTCGACATGTTCTTCATTTTTCAGTCTTCCCCATCAATTTATATTCAAACTGCTTAGATCTGAATTTCTTCCTTTTACATTAGTTCTCTATTAATCTATGTTTAATCCCCTAAAGCCAAATAGTGGCAATTTCAACCCTTGTGTCCTAGGAACCTTCTTTGTCTCTATATTTTGGATCATCTTCTTGTCTTCTCCTTGCTATGATCTATTAACCAGAGTTGCCTTGACTTAATGTGTTCACTTTAAGATAAGGGACTCTTTTAAAAAACCCAACCTCTGGAAATTAAGAGGAAAAAAACGGAAATAAATCCTATGATCTCATCTCATATGCCTCTAGATTTTGGTAACTGACCAGAGAAAGGAAAATCATCTCCATAATGTCCACATTTCAGAGCAACAATTTTCCTTAATCAATGTATCCCAGCCTATTGTACTTATAAATAAAAATGTTTGTTCTGCCCTAAATAAGGACATCACCATAATCTATTTTTCTGTGTGCAGGGCTGGATGGGTGTATGCATTCTTATGTGTGTATTGTTGTGGTCCTCTGGTAGCCTGTGGGCATGGCAGCAGAGTCAGCAGTGGGGAGGAACATGGGCCAGTCTGGGAGTCTGGGGAAGATTCAGATGAGGGTCCTGCATCCAATGAGATGGGGGCCAGGGCCATCTGAGAGTTATGTGGTGACTCTGGAGCCTCCAGAATCTGACAGCAGTGAGGCAGATTCCCAGTGCGCGCATGCACAGAGCTGCCTGAAGGCAAGAATAGTTCAAACAAAACAGGTGACTTGGGAGTAAGGCAGGGAGGTGACTGGCATAAAGGACATAAAGGAGGAGCAAAGGGACAGGAACCTTTGCAGGAAGCAACTTTGTTCAGTCTGTTTGGATTAAATGTTGAAACCCAGTATAGACTTTGTACTCAGTTTGGCTTTTTACAGTTAATTTGCCACTTTAGTTGTTGGCAGCAATGCAAAGGGGATAAAGAGAGAAAAGTGATCTTGAGAGACTGTTTGGGACTCATTACAAGCTGGGAATAAACATAATTCCCAGCCATTGAAATAGAAAGAGGGTTGTTTGGACTAAGCGTGTGATTAATTATGGTCTCAGGAAGCCTTGGTTAGAACACATATAGGATATGTTAAAAAGGAAATCTATATTCTATAATGGAAAGAGTAGTCCTTACTACAAAGATATCTGTAAATGAAGGGATAATCCACAATTGTTCCTTACTTTCTATATGTCCAGATTAGTGAATGCAAGGTGACTCATTCTTCTTGTCCTATCCACTGTAAGAATGTTGATTAAATGCCGATTTTTGCTTTTGACTATCTATGTTGTACAGATCCAATCAGTTGTATTTGTTAAATCATTCTTAATTGCCTACGCATTATCACATGAACACTAGTTTTTTAAAAAAACACTTATACACACAGAGACACATACATTTTTTAGATCATATTTTTTTGAAAGAAGCCTTCCCCTTCTGTCAGGAATGAAGAGATTAAATAATTATTGGTAGGTGATTATCTATTTTTATTTTTAGATTGGAAGTAAAACAGGGACAAATCCTTCCTTTAATTTCTCCATCTTCAATCTTCTTATGATTTATTTAACTATTTAGAAAATTCATTTTATGTAGGATTTGTTCATCGTTACAAGACATGAGTGGAATATATCATTATAGAAATAAGCAATTTTCCTTAAAATCCTTCATGTTTTCTCAGCTTCTCTTCCCCTCCTAGAACATAAGAATCTCCTGGGAAATATCATGATGACCACTCTTCCTCATCACTAAGACCAGGATGTAGTATTGTCTCCTCAATTGTAGAGTAGAATAGAATGCTTTATTGGCAAAGTGTGATTGGACACACAAGTAATTTATCTTGGTGCAAATGCCCTCAGTATACATAAAACAAAAGATACATTCATCAAGAGTCAAGAATACAGCAGTTGTATTGATTATATTGGAAGAGGTGAGCTATGCAGAAATATTGCCTGATTTCTAATGTTGATTATATATTCTGTTATTTGCTTCAATGTTCTCTCAAACAGAGACTTTTAGACAATATAAAGGGAATTATTTGTCATTGTCTATGAATTAGAAGGGTCCATTTGGTCATTATATGATTTGAATTTAAAGATTAAAAGTCCCCTCAATGGACTTATCAAGAGATTATAATCCTCTCTCAGAAGCATCTTTGGGTTTATTACTGATAACATAGTTCAAGATAATCTTTTGATAATATGCAAGGATTTATTTATCATTCTCTTTGAACTCAGAGTCTTTTTGGCAACATTGTGAGTTGCATGGACTCAGCTATTCTTGATCACAAATCACTCTTCAAAGCTTAGAGAACATTTCATGTATCAGCTGTTCCCAATAAAGAAATAAATAAAAAACAAAGGCTTAGAAACTTCCAAACTCAAATTTGCTAACTTGTTATATCTGTTTCTTTTTAGTTAAAAAGAAAAAAAAACACCTTATGCAAGTATATTCTCTGTTATCTTGAATTGCTTTTCAGAAGTTGAATTTTTTTCAAGTCTTTGTTACTGTAAACATGTCTTATTAACTCAGAGAAAAAAAAAATCACATGTATCTGCAAATAAATCTATAAGTGAATGCATCAAGGGGCATTTTATCCAAAGCAATATATAAATTAGGGTATAATTTCCCCTTCAAAAGATCTCTATCAGTGGTGGGATTCAAATTTTTATACCGGTTTTGTGGATGTAGCTTGATGGGGTGGCAGGGGAAGGATACAGTAAAATCTCCAATCAGAGATGATATTTGCCAGTTCTCTGAACTACACAAAATTTCTACTATTGTTTCTCCAGAACTGGTCGGAACCTGCTGAATACTACCATGATCCTGTGGCTAAACTTGGTGTCCTTACTAGCAGAGGTAATTCTAAAGTTTTCTTCCTATTCAACTTCTTCACATTTTAATTCTTATATATAGGAGACTTCACTGAAATTCTTTTTAGATGTCCGATCTCAGGCCCAGTTGATGGAATCTGGTGGGGACCTGAGAAGAGCTGGAGAATCCCTCTATCTTTCTTGCCAAGGTTCTGGTTTCAGCTTTGGTGGCTATGATATGAACTGGGTGAGACAGGTTCCTGGGAGAGGATTAGATATGTTATGGTAGCATGGATACGTTATGATGGAGGAGAAACCTACTACTCAGACAAAACAAAGGGACACTTTACCATCTCCAGGGACAATGCCAAAAGCCAGCTGTATCTACAAATGTATCTACAAATGATCTTCAGAGCTGAAAACACAGCTATCTATTACTGTGCTAGAGACAGAGTGAGAGGAAGTGAATCTGAAGCAAAGCAAAAACTGCCCATTTTACATAAGATATTGTCAAAGTATATTCATGAGCTGCAATAGAGCATGGTAACAAGATCAGCCAATGACTAGGCATAGCAACTAAGTCAGCTGATGAGAACTGTTTGGAAACTGAAACTAGAAGTAACCTAGGTGTGGCTCTATATTAAGCTCTGAGTCTGTCTATTGAAATGAAACTGCTTCTTTCCTGTGCTTGCTGCACTAAAGTAAAACTGATATCTGTTCTCTGTGCTACTGAAGTTACTTGTAACTGCTTCTGTATGAGTTTTCTCCATGTTGGGGAAATCTACAACTGGTTTGTAAAATCTACTTATTAAGTTTATAAAATGTTTAATGAAGCATCAGCGATTTGTGTTTATTTTTCTAGAGCTGAATTCTCACTGCAAAACTCTTAATAGATATTTGGGGATTTCTTTGAAATCTTGGGATTCTCACAATTTGGTGCATGCCTCCCTTGTTCAGGTTTTACCTGAGGAGTGCTATTCTCACACAGTTGCTTGGGTAGCAAGGGCATGGAAATCAACCCACTGTGTACAAATAATATCTCATTTCCAGGGCAGAGCTTTTCCATCTGGTATATTTAAAAATTCACCAAATCAGTCCCAAGAAAATGCCCCTTCTCAAGAGATCACAATTTCCTATTTAAAGCTGTGGAAAGGGAACTTCATGAGGACAGTGGTGACACCCAAGCAGGAAAAGCCCAAAGGGAACATCAGGCCAGCCATAAAACAAACTTGCATAGGAAAAGAGATTTAATAAAAGGTATTGAAAGAAGCCCCCTAGACAAAAGCCAAGTAATTAAGAAAGCTAGGGAAACAAGAAAAAGAAATCCCTTACAAACAAAAGGTCATGCCAAATCAGCAAAACAAATAGACAAAAGACACGAAATAAATTCCATAGCAGACAGGAGATTGCCACCAAACAAATATAAGAAAACATTAGGATGAAACTGATAATCCAATCAAACCACCCCGCAGAGTTTACCCTCTGGTGGAAATGAAGACAACCCCTGACAGGATTTAAAACATTAAGAAATACAAACACAAGCAAACACACACAAAAGGAGAAAAGGTATAAAAATCAGGGGTTTATTATACAAAGATGGCTAGCCCCAGGAACGCAGACTTCTTGCTATCTCTTGCCTTCCTGAAAAATAAAAGGAACCCGCTTCCAAGCAGTTGTCTATGTCCTTGCACCGGAGCCCTCCCAGCAGGAAAATCGAATCCTCAAAAGAAAGGCATTTTCCAGCCTTTCAACAAAGCCATGTCTGAGTTCAAAACAGATGTGCCCTGCAAACTGGAGACGTCTGAAATCTTTGCAAAGTAGAAAACATCACATTCTTCTTGGGCTCCCGAGAAATGGTACAATATGAAGTTATGACGTGACTGCTTTAATTGTGACCTTGCAAATTCTGGTCCTTACAAATTGTGATTTATGTCTTATTGCGTATGCAGTTAACATGAGTTTCTTCCATGGAAAACCTGGTTATGAAATTGCATGATATCATGATTATTACTACTATTATTACTAATATGACTGTTATTGTTTTGTAAAAGTGAATGGACTCAGACAATATACTGTTGACTAAGCTCTTTTGTATAAAAACAAACTTAGTTGTACCATTTGAACTGATTGTTTAAGTTATGATTGTTTAAGTTATGTCTCTAACATTTCTGTTTAAAAAATTATTAGTCCACGCTTTCTCTTTGTTGCTTAGAACCACTTTCCTTAGTCTTAACCCAAAAGACTTTCTATTACCTTATGTAAAGCCCTTTGTATGCAAAACAAATTTCAAAAGAAAAAGCTGATCCTTGACTATTCTTATGGCATTTCAAAATCACCTTTATAAGATATTCAGTGAAGTTGATTTAAGACTTTGAGACTAGTTTGACACTAGACAATTCATCTGTGGGTTTCAAATTGTGCCTTCTGGCTTCTTGTGTGTTGTTCTTTTGCATTCCTCCAAAACAACACGGTCAAGGGAAGAATTGTGGGGCAAATATTTTGAATTCAGGTGTACCACCTTTTTCATGCTTGGTCTCTAACATAGTTATTTAAATAAATTTCAAGGCATCATTTCTTTCTAGAACCTTATCTTTCTTTACTTAAAGGTAAATGTCCCCCCCATATAGTTGTGTTGTGATTGGAAGGACCAATCCTGTTAGGAACTTTGAATCTGATGACTGTTAGATCGTGGATTGACATCAGAACCAGGAAACGTTAATCTGATGGGCAAGCCAGTTAATTAGCACATTGCCTTAATGGGTGTAAAAGGACACAGCTGAGCTAGTGCCTTTCGCCAGGAACAAAATGACTGTTTGAATTTCAAAGAGGAGTCCTAACAGTTTTGCCTGCAGTTTTGAATGAGGACGTTACTGCAAAGAGCTCTGTCTGTTTGAAGTTCGAAGAGGAGTCCTAACAGTTCCTGTCAGCAGTTATAATAAATATTTTGAATGAGGACGTTCTCCCTTCAGTTTGATTTGATTGTGAAATGGCTGCTTTCTGTTTGTTCGTTTGAATTTCCAAGAGGGGACATAACATAGTTGTGTCTGACTCTAGGGGGCAGTGTTCATCTCCATATTTTAACTGAGGGAACCAGCATTGTGCAAAGATTTGTATGGTCATGTGGCCAGCAGGATTATATGCAAGGTGCACAGAATACTGTTACTTTCCAACTGAAGTGATATCTATTTATCTACTGACATTTGCATGCTTTACAACTGCTAGGTAGGCAGGAACTGGTGCAAGTAACAGGAGCTCATCCCATTGGGGAGCACTGGGATCTCAAATCGTGGCTATCAGCTTTCCACCTGAGTAAGCCTGCACTTTCTTCTATGTACTCCGAACAAAAAGCATGATGGACTGTTCCTGAGGGCTTCCAGTTTGAAGTCTCTTCGGTGACAGACAGAAATCCACGATCGTGCATAGTTTCGGTCTCGGCTTACCACTGGAGCGCCCTGAGCTGGCTGGTTTCAGGGCTAAGCCACCCCATAGAGGTGGTGAAGAGTGGGGAGACCACCAGCAGGGTTGAGGAGAGCCGCATCTCTCCTCCTCAGCTGGCCATTACTCCCTTTCCTGAAGGCGGTTGCAGCAGTGGTCAAAAATGGCCACTACAAAGAAGAACTCAACCAGAAAAGAATATGCAGGAGGAAGATAAGAAGTGAAAGTTTTGGCTAACTGGGTTAAATTGTAAAAGCAACAACTAAGGTACCCTGGAATTTAAAATTACAAAAAATTAACATTGCTCCCAAAGAAGAGTCAGAAGCAGTGAAGGAAAGTGAAAAGGGAAAGGTTTGGCTTTTTTTTTTTTTTCCTTCTCTCTCTTTCGCTATACTGACAACTAAGAGACTTAAATAAGAAACCAGAAAAATCTGCTTTGACATCAATAGGCAATTAAGCTGAAAATAAAACAAAATGCCAAAGGGATAATAAAGATTTCTGGACACTATTTTTTTTTTCATAAGCAGGAAGGGAGAGAAAAAGAATAAGGGCAGGATCTGGAAGAGGGAGGAGACTGCCTGGAATTAAAAAAAATCTACAGTAAAACTTCAACAAGATTTCTAAAAGATACATTTTAACTGAAACTTTGTAACTAAACAGTAACCCCAGGAAGAGAAAGTGAAAAAAAGGGTAAAAAAGAAACAGCTTGCATGTATTTGGATTATTTGGTGATCTTTTGATTCTTGATTATTACATTTGAATGACTAAAATTAATCGAGTGGTTGTTTAAAAATTTATATAATGGCACCACTTCTGGATGAATTGAAAATGGAACTTAAAAAGTACAAAGAAGATGCACAAGAAGGGAAGGGTTCTTTTGGCTTCGTTTTTTAATTCTTAGAAATGGAGATTTGGAACTATGAGAAACAACAAGAAACATCTGCAAAACAAGAAGACTGGGACAGAGAAGAAGCCATCTTTAATGAACAAGTAATTTTATGTGGGGAAGAAAAAGGAAAGGGGGGAAAGAGAATGGAGAATTTAAGATTTAAAAAAACAACCAAAGAAAAGAAAAATAATTCAAAAAATAAGTATAATACTGGAAAGCAACAGAAAAGGGGAATACAGAAGAGAGAAACAGAGTTAGAGAGACAAGGGTAAAAAGGGGAGAGAAGAAGAGAGGGAAGAAGGAAAGGAAAAGAAGTTACAAAGGACCGGAGCAAGATATAGAGAAACAGGACCTATTTAGAGATAATGGGTGAAAATCTAATTGAAAAAGGCATTCTGTACATAAGATTGTATTGTTATATTAGGAATAGAAATAACTTTAGAAAATTGGAAACAATGTATGATTAAAATGAGGGATAAAATAGTTAGTGTAATTTAGTGAAATGTTTGTTAATAAAATAAGTGAAATAAAATAAATGAGAAAATTGAATTAGGAAGGAACAGGAACATTTTAATTAGTTAATGTTTTATAAAATATAAGTGAAGGTGGGGAAATAATTATGGAAAGCTTATAATTGTTCCTATAGAAGTATGATATTTAATTGAAAAATAATGTTAAAGAAGTTAAGACTTTAATGAATATTAATATTAATGATAGAATTGAATTGGAATGGAATGTGTTGTTTTAATTATATACATTTATAATTTTTTCTTTTTTTAAGAATATAGTGTGCATTTTAAGAATCCGAATGGAAGTTATGTATTATATTGAATGTTATAACTTTAGGGTATATATTGAAGCCTAAATAAGAGTTAAATGGATAAACTTAAAGATATAAAGGCATCATACTCCAATCAGTAACTACAGGAGAAATTTTGTTTAATGAGAAAAGATAATAGATAATTGAAACAGGACAGACAAAAAATATAAATACAATGATTTGAATTGAGATGAGATAACTAAAATAAAATTGAGAAAATTAAAAGAGGGGAGAAACTATGCAGAAAATGTAAAATAGTAATAAGATATGGAATAGAATATAAAAATGAGCATGAACCTGAATTTGTGTCTGTACGAAGAAATGTAACCTGGGATTACGCTATTTTCCAAAACGATGTTTTATTTGTATTTTTTTTTCTCTTTGTGAAAACTCAAATAAAATTTACAAAAAAAAAAAAGCATGATGGACTGTTCCTAGGATTGAATCGCATTTGAAATCCATGTTTGTCCAAAGATATATTCATAAGCAACTGCCGTGAAATAGCCTTTTTATGTTAGCTATTTAAATTCAGGCACAATTTCCTCCACAAATAAGCCCTATGGTCTTCCTTTTTAGTCTACTTTACACACACCAACAGAAAGCCTGGGCACTTTCCATAATCTTTTCTTATCACTTCCCTTCAATTCATTAGAGGAGAAAGAATAATTCTCAAGGGTGGAACTTGACATCCTTCCTAGTAATCCTCAGAGATTATTCTTCCTTCTCTGAAGAGTTTTCTTCCATTCATTCTTCTTGTGCACAGGATATTTCAGTCAAGCACCTTTCTTTCTAGGGATCCAGTCTGAGGTCTACTTGTTGGGGTCTGAAAGGCCTGTAAGAAGGCCTGGGTTGTCCCTCCATCTCTCCTGCCTTGACTCTTGATTAAGTTCTGCATTCATTACATGAAATGGCTGACAGAGGCACCTGGAAAAGGGCTTCATAGATGGCATAATTCAAAGTTCCTATGTTATTCACTACATGGATAAATGGAAGCGATGCATCACCATCTCGAAAAACCAATTCTATTAGCAAAGAACAGAGGACATGGCTAATTATTGAAAATCAACACATGTAAAGTCTGTGCAAAGAAATCTATAAGCAAATGCTCTGAGGGGCTCTTTTATCCCAAGCAATATGCAAATTGAGGCACAATTTCCTCTTTAAAGTTCAGGGTTTCCCTTTTCAGGCAACACCCACAAACACAAAGTCTGTACATTTTCCAGAATCCCCTGCTATCCATTACCTTCCATTCATTAAAGGGAGAAACAATGTTCCTGTGGTTAAATATGGTGTCTTTTCTATTAATGCTCAGAGGTAATTATTTCTTAACCGTTCGGATTCTTTTCCTTTTAATTGTTGAATACAGGAGAGCTGACTGAAACTTCTTTCATTTTAGGTGTCCAATCTGAGGTCCAGTTAGTGGAGTCTGGAGGGGATGTGAGAGGACCCGGGGAGTCCCTCCGTCTCTCCTGCCAAGGTTCTGGATTCCCCTTCAGTGATGCCTACATGCACTGGGTGAGACAGGCTCCTGGAAAAGGACTGGAATGGGTGGCCTACATAAACAAAGCTTCCAGTACTATTTACTACTCTGACAAAGTCAAGGGCCGCTTCACCATCTCCAGGGACAATGCCAAAAGCCAGATGTATCTGCAAATGAACATCCTCAAACCTGAAGACACAGCAATTTATTACTGTGCAAGAGACACAGTGAGAGAAAATGAATCTGAAGCTTGACAAAAAACCTACCATTCATCAGAACAGCTCTGCAAGTCAAGGCTGTATTTTTCAATAAGAGGAACTTTAGAAAGATGTCAGATTGCCAGGAGGAAGGGGCTGATCTTTCTGTCAGCTCTATAGGGGTTGTTTTCCAAATGAAGAGAGGAAGCAAAAAAAATTGAAGGAAGAAAATAAAATTGACTAGTTAGAAAGAGGGAGGGAGAGAGAGAGAGAGAGAGAGAGAGACTCCTAAAACATATGGTGAAGTGCTGTCAATAAATCTTTCGAGATACAAAATTGTATTCCTTAGTTAGACCTCTTTCATCTTTTATTGGATGTGAGATCAGTCTTCAGATCTGATGCCTTCCACCTTTGTGTCCATATATCTGTATTTCTGTTTCTTTCTCTCCCACACTCCACCCCCCTCTCTCCATACTTGGGGGGAGGAAAGAAGAAGGAGGGAGGAAGGGGGAAAGAGGGAGAAGAAGAAAAAAAGAAATTTGAAAGCTTAAATATGTTTAAGGGATTAAATACCTTCCTGTATGAGTAGAAAGGAGAGGAGGAAAGGGGAGATGAGAGGAGGGCAGATGAGAGGAGGGGAGAGAAAAGATGGAGAGGGGAGAGGAGAAGAGGGGAAAGGAGAGGAAAGGAGGGGAGGAGAGAGAGAGAAGGGGAGAAAAGAGGAGGACAGAAGAGAAAAGAGGAAGAGAGAGGAAGGGAGAGAAAAGGGGAAAAGGAGAGGAGGAGCCTTATATTCTAGCTTCTGCCCCCTTCCTTGGTTTCACACCACTTAAATTATTAGGAGTTTTAGGGCATCCTTATTTTATTGCATATCTCCCTTCCTCTCCCTTCCTCTTTTCTCCTCTGTCCTCCTCTTCTCCTTTCCTCTCCTTTCCCCTCTTCTCCGCTCCCCTCTCCATCTTTTCTCTCCCCTCCTCTCATCTGCCCTCCTCTCATCTCCCCTTTCCTCCTCTCCTCTCCTCTCCTCTCCTCTCCTCTCTCAACTCTCCTTTCCTTTCCCTGTCCTACTCTACCATTCCTTCCCTCCTATCCCATATCCTAATAACTCATTGATAATTGATCACCTTTTAGTGAAAACTTTCTGACTCTTTTGTTCTAGATCCAGTTAGAGAGTTTGCTAGAAGAAATGTAAAATAATGAAAATGGCTTGAATATTCCAGTTTCACTTTCCCTATTTATAAAGTGAGCTGGCTTCATAGGAAACAACAAAAAACACTACTACACTGAATGAATTGTAGACCTTTAGTACTGTGGCAGAAGGCAGTGAAAGAAACTATATTATCATCTGTTTAAATGTCTAAACTGCCATACAAATATTGAGGAAACATCTGGACCCAAGCAACTTCCTCAGATAATTAGGAAGATGTGGCCCCAAATCCTCACATTTGCACTGGGGGGCAATGTTGTCACATGAAACCCCATGGCCTATGTGCCCAGTGGGCGTGGGGTAGAGAAGAACACTTCTCATTAGATATTGTCTCATTATAGGTGTTTTAAGCATGACAATATTTATGTTATTGTTCACATGAAAAAGTTCACATGAAAAAGTTCACATCTTAGAAGGATATAATCCTCACCATGACACAGACAGATCAGTGAGAGAAAGAGGGAGAGGGAGATATTTCAACAGAGAAACTATAGAATCTGGAAAGGTACTTCATGTTTTTCAATACATGGTAACAACATGAAGGGACAATTGGTCATGTGAAGCAGACATATAAAACAGTTCAAAATTCATGGATACAAATACACACAGTAATCCAGCAATTTTTAAAAGCTAACATACATTTGAAACCAGAGAGGTATTCTTTTGGGGACAAATGGACAGGAAATTAGAAGAAAAGTCATGGAATTTTGTTTTTATTATTTGCTTGCTTGTTGAATTCATCTGCTGCTCCTCTCAATGATAAGGAAACCATGAACAACTGTCAAACAATAAAATTAGTTTGATTGTCATGGCATCTCGCACAATGAAATCAAACATCATTCATTACATGCCACACATTGAATTGAAAAACCCCAACACCATACCAACACTGCACTATACAGTAGAATTCAACAGAACTACAGCCCTGGGATAGATGCTGCTTTTCAGCCTATGAAAATGATAGACAAAAAGACAAATTTTGCTTAAATTACAATTGGAACTATAAAATTATATAACAGCTACAGGCATTTCATAGGAATGAGATTTTCTTCTTACCCTGTCAATCCTTTCCAGCAGTGAATAATCCTTTCATGTCCCCAAGCTATCTGGCAAAATCAGGCTTTGATATCTGTTATGTCCCTGGAACTTGCCAAAGTCCCCACCCAGGTCCGTTCATGCTGCGGGGGCGTTTGCTGCCCCTCATTGGCTGGCCTCCCTCGACAGCCGGCTATAAAAGCCAGCTGCAGGGTCCGGCCAGCCGCTGATCGCTGTGAGCCTGCTCCAGGCAGGGCTAACACGTTCAGTCCTTTATTGTTTCAATAAAGTCTTGTTGCATCCATGCCCTGGTCTAGCCTCTCATTGCTCAACTACAACACTGGTGACGAAGGTGGGATGGCTACCAGAGGCAATCCGCAACAGCTGAAATCACTAAATCACTGAGCCGCAGCCGCGCCGCCGGAGAGCTCGGTCAGCAAGAGCGAAAGTAATAAGCGTCTGTAGCCGCTTGGTTAGCAAGCTACAGGGGAAAGTGGAGCGCTGCGAGCCGCAGCCGCTCAACACAAAAGAGCGCGAAATTCAAACGGCTGTCGTTTGTATTACTTGCCGGAATACAGCGCGGTGCTGTTATTCCGAGTCACTGACGCCTACGCAGGCACAAAATTTGAAGTGCTATCAGAGGTGGCTAGCCATTACCGCCTACGCTCCCCAGGAGCGCGAAATTCAAAACGCTGCCAACAGCCGTTGCAGCCTAGCCACAATTGTTAGCCCAGAGAGAGAGCAGAGAGGTTCTGTGGAGCCTCTCCAGAGCTGTAGTCACTAGCCTGACAAGAGCACAAAGTGCCATTTTGTTGTCCCAGAGAGATTTCACAGCAGCATAACCTGCAGAAGTCCTCATCATGAACTCCAACCCAGCCTTCCCACCGTTCAAGCCGGATGAAGAAAAGTGGGAGTCATACAAAAATCGTTTTAATCACTACATTGATGCCATTGGTCTGGCTGATGCTGGGGAGCACAGAAAGAAGTCATTCTTCCTCAGTTATTGCGGAGCCATCGTTTTTGATACCGCCACAGCACTCGTTGCTCCACGTGAGTTAAAGAATGTCCCCTGGGCAGAATTGCTGGAGATCCTCACCAATCATTACTCCCCCAGACCTTCACAAATCGTGAGGCATTTCACCTTCCGGATGAGGAAGCAAGCGGAAAAGGAAACCGTCAACCAATATATGGCCGCCTTGAGGACTGCAGCCCTCCACTGCGGGTTCGGGAACTATCTAGATGACATGCTCCTCGACCAGCTCGTCTGCGGGGTCAAGACCTTCACCTCCAAAGGCGACTACTCGCCAGGAAGGACCTCAACCTCTCCCAGGCCATCGAGGAAGCCTTGGCAGCAGAACTGGCAACCCAGTCAGCCACCGAAATTCAAGGTCCCGTTCCCAAACAAAGCTGCGCCACCGTTCATTCAGAAGAGGTAGTCAACGAAGATGATCCCAACGATCAAACAGACATCCACTGCCTCGCTCATGCCAAACAACCACAGGCAGGAGCCAGGCAAGAAACCAACAGCGCACCCAAACACATCATCCTGTGCCTATCCTGTGGCGGACCTCACTCGAGAGCTTCGTGCAAATTCAAGGGTGCCATCTGTAACAATTGCCACAAAAAAGGCCACATCGCCAGAGTCTGCCAGGCCGCACACAACTCAGCACAAAAGGTTCCTTCCTTTTCCCATTCTGGGCCCCAAAGGCAAGTACTAAATTGTCACACTTGCTACCATGCTAACCACACCTGTCACTCTATTAGTAAAATAACACTCTCCATTTTATTAGAAGGTAAACCTTGTCGTATGGAGGTTGACACGGGGTCAGCGCTCTCAATCATCTCTTGGAGCACCCTCAAGAAAATCCAGCCCAGACTATCCAGAAACCAGCTCCAGAAGTGCCAGATCACCTTGAGGGATTATCAGGGAAAGGACATTCCAGTACTCGGCAAAGGCAAGTTCCTTGTTAATTTTAAAGCTTTCAAAGGCCACCTGCCTCTAGTGGTAGTTAACGGCAACCTCCCTAGTCTTCTGGGGCTTGATTGGTTCCCCTACCTCGGCCTAGGGTTAACAGGAGTCCATGCTGTCTCAGCTTCTGACACTGACTCCTTATTCACTGACTACTCAGACGTATTCAGCGATGAGTTAGGGTGTTATAATGGTACCCCCATCTCATTTGCAGTTGACCCCAAGTGGTTCCAGTCCGGCTGAAACCTCGTGAGAGTCCCATTCGCCATTCGGCCTAAACTGGATGCAGAGCTGGATAAATTATTAAAGCAAGGGGTCATTGAGCCAACAGACTTCGCCAAATGGGAGACGCCAATTGTCACACCCCTTAAAAAGGACGGCAGCCTGAGAATTTGTTTGGATTACAAAACAACAATTAACCGCTTTCTACAAGTTAGCGCGTACCCAGTCCCGGTCATTCAACATTTATTGCATACCTTTGAGCCTGGCAACATTTTTGCCAAGTTGGACATGTCACAAGCGTATCAACAGTTCCTGTTGACAACCAAACAGCCGAACTGCAAACCATTGTGACCCACAGGGTGCCTTCCGGTGCAGGCGTCTCCAGTTTGGCGTAAGTGTTGCCCCGGGCATCTTCCAATCCCTCATGGAGCGTATACTGCAGGGCCTCCTGGCGTAGTGCCCTATTTCGACGACATATTGGTCTCGGCCAGGGACAGGCCCCAACTCTTCCAGAGAGTCAGAGCAGTGTTAGACAGGTTCAGACAGCATGGCCTCAAATTAAAAAGGAGAAATGTGCCATTGCCACTAGACAGGTGGACTTTCTGGGCTATAGAATTGACGCCTCAGGCATTCACCCCCTAGAATCCAAGGTCAAGGCAATTCATGAGGCACCCACGCCAACCACTAAAGCCGAGCTACAAGTCTTTTTGGGATTATTGAACTTTTATGCATCATTTCTACCTCACAAAGCATCAGTAGCAGAGCCTTTACACAGGCTCTTAGATAAAAATCACCTTGGCACTGGGGACACAAGGAAGACACGCTTTTGCGCAGTCAAATCACTGCTCACATCAGACACGGTCCTTATTCAATTTGACCCACACCTCCCATTGGTACTAGCCGCAGATGCATCCCCCTTTGGGATTGGAGCCGTATTAAGTCATACACTACCCAACGGCTCCGAAGCACCAATCGCTTTCTTTTCCAGAACGCTCTCAGCAACAGAGCATAACTATAGTCAAATCGACAAGGAGGCTTTTAGCCGCAGTGGCCATGATTAAGAAATTTCATGAATTCCTTTTTGGCCACAACTTCGAACTAATCACGGATCACAAGCCTCTCCTGGGTCTTCTATCTGGAGACAAGCAGACTCCCCAAGTGTTGTCTCCCAGAATGACGAGGTGGACCTTGTTCCTGGCGGCTTATTCGTACAAGCTCATCCACCGCCCAGGAAAAACATTAAGCCACACAGACGCCCTCAGCCACTGCCCCCTGCCAGCTCCAGCTGAAGACCCGGCCCGGTCCATGCCATCTTCGATGTCACCGAGGCTCGACCTTCCTGTCACCGCCCTCGACATCGCCACCAAATCCAAGACGGACAAAACAATCGCCCAGGTACTGGACTGGGTGAGGAGGGGTGGCCGGGCTCTAACCTCGCAGCCGAATTCACATCTTTTAAGACCCGTCAACAGGAACTATCTAGCTTACAGGGCTGCCTGTTGTGGGGCACCGGGTTGTCATTCCGGCCTCACTTCGCACACAGTCTTAGAGGCACTACACGAGGGCCACCCGGGCATCGTCCGGATGAAGGCGTTGGCTCGGAGTTACGTCTGGTGGCCTGGCTTGGACAACGACATCGTCAAGTGGGTAAGCTCATGCCAACCCTGTCAGGAATCCAGACCATCCCCTCCAGTCACCACCCCCACAAAGTGGGAGGCGCCAACGCGCCTTGGTCAAGGCTACACATTGACTTAGCGGGTCCAATACACAGCAAAACCTTCTTGGTGGTCGTAGATTCATACTCTAAATGGATTGATGTGGCCCAACTATCCACGACCACCACGCAAGCGGTTACCAAGGCTCTGACCCACCTATTCGTAACACACGGGCTACCAGATACCATAGTTTCGGATAATGGCCCCCAGTTTGCCTCAACAGAATTTAGCCGTTTTGCCACCAATCTTGGCATCCGACACATCTTCACGCCCCCCTTTCATCCTGCCAGCAACCGACTGGCGGAGAGAGCCGTTAGATCCACAAAAGCAGCGTTAGCCAGATTCAGCAAAGAAGATTGGCATCACAGACTCTCCCACTTCTTGCTAAGCCAACACTCAACCCCTTGCATGGTCACCAACAAATCCCCTGCTGAACTTCTGATGGGTAGACGCCTAAGAACTGTGTTGGATAGGCTCCACCCTCACTATTGCCCTGACACCCCTCTCACTTCAATGACGGGGGTCAGAGATTTTGTCTTGCAGGAACATGTCTTTGCAAGGAACCATGCCGGAGACCCACTTTGGATTCCAGGAGTGATAGTAACCATCACCGGTCCCAGGTCGTACCGAGTCCAGCTGGAAGACAGCCGCATCTGGAGAAGACACCTGGACCAGCTAAGGAAGCGACAGGGTACCTTCGCCAGTGCCGGATCGTGGGCTCAGGTCGACCCCCAGGTGCCACACCAAACTCTCATCGAAGACCATACCAGAATCTCTTCGCCACCACCGCCCGGACCAAGGGAGCAGGCAGTAGACCAGGACTGCCCGATGGGTCCTCCACCTGAACCAGCAGACGGGCCACGACGCCGCCGACCAGAAGCACTGCACCGGTACCAGCGCAAACCTCAGAGCGAGGCTGCACCCCATCACCAACCCTACCGGTTTCCTTGAACTCTGAGACACTTGGTAACTCACCGAGTTACGACGCTCGGGCGCCAGCACAGACCGCCCGCTTATTTAAATGACTATGCGTGTTCGCATCTGGGGGAAGGGTGTTATGTCCCTGGAACTTGCCAAAGTCCCCACCCAGGTCCGTTCATGCTGCGGGGCGTTGCTGCCCCTCATTGGCTGGCCTCCCTCGACAGCCGGCTATAAAAGCCAGCTGCAGGGTCCGGCCAGCCGCTGATCGCTGTGAGCCTGCTCCAGGCAGGGCTAACACGTTCAGTCCTTTATTGTTTCAATAAAGTCTTGTTGCATCCATGCCCTGGTCTAGCCTCTCATTGCTCAACTACAACAATATCCTTCTCCAAGGCCAAAAGAATGGAGGCAGTTCTTACTTCTGGGAGCAGAATGTGCCACAAACTGGGGCCACAGAATAAAAGGCTCTTCTCCATGACCCCTTTAACTGAAATTCCTTGGCTGACAGGGCTGGTCACAGGCCCCTTGACTGGAGCTAGTGGGGCAAGGTAGTCCCACTGGGGCAAGGTGGTTCCACAGAGTCATTTTATCTATTTTATCTATGAGAACTACAGTGAGTGTATTATATGCTCTAAAATGGAAAGACTGGAAACCACCCACAATGGGGGAATGGCTGGAAAGGAGGAAGGAATTTGGGAAGATGACTAAACCAGTTTTTTTTTTTTATCAGAAAGAAAATCTATCTACAGGATTGAATGAAAATCATATGAAATTTGTATGAAATACAAAAAATAAATTTCTTGTGATTTGTGGTTTGATGATTAGAAAAAATAGAATAGGGAAAAATGAGCTTTTTTGGCAATCATGAAGTAAAGGTTAATAAAGTAATGTACTTGGAATTGGAAGCTTCTTTTTCCCATTTCTTTTCATTTTCTCTTTCTGAATTTTTATCCTTTCCTTCCTTTTTTCTTTTCCTTTCCTTTCCTCTCATTCCTCTCATATTACTGTGTTAATTTCTACTGTTTCCATAACATTTCTAATAAACTACACACATACTATATGTCTCTGTGTGTCTGTTTTAAATATAAATTGTTCTGTATTAACATTCTTGTAGACTCGCATTCCGATTGGTCCACACAGACTGCAACGTGATTGGCTGACTGAACTCCTGTGATTGGAGCGCTAAGAATCTACCGCGATTGGCCGAGCCGATTGCGGGAGATTCAAAGTGCTGCCATTGGCTGCCGAGCCACCGGCTGGCTGTATAAAGCCAAGCGGCTCGCAAGCCTATTCTGTGCTATTTCTCCACTTACAATAAAGAGCTGAATGTACACTCCCGAGTCTCGCCTCTCAATGTGAACTGATCTACCCAATCTAACACTGGCAACGAAGGTGGGATCATGAGGCGAGGAACCAACCAGCACATGGCAAATGGTGCGCTACGACCCACAAGATGGCCAGCAGCACCCCGCCACCCGCTCCATTCGACCCAGCCACCGAGGACTGGGAATCGTACATCGATCGCTTCCAGATGTTCCTGGAATGCAGCAATCTCAAGGATGCCAACGGCCAGAGGAAACGGGCTGTGTTCTTGGCGCACTGTGGCCCCGCAGCATTCAAGATGGCCAAGGCACTGGCAAAGCCCACCAATGTAAAAGGAATGGACTGGGCTGACCTCGAGCCCATCTTGCGCCGCCATTATGCCCCTGCCGTGCCCATACTCATCCGAAGGCACGACTTCTACCGGCGAGATCAGCGTGAGGGTGAAACCATAGGCGATTTTGTGGCCCAGCTAAGGAACCTAGGGGGTCTATGTGGGTTTGCCAATCTGGACGAGGCATTACGTGACTGAGTTGTCCTCGGGCTCAGAGACCCCATACTGCAGAGCCGGCTGATGGCCAAAGGCGACATTTCCCTCACCGACGCCCTCGCCGAGGCGACTACAGCTGAGGCCACCCACCAATCGGCAGCCCGGATGCGGCAGGTGAACACAAAAGAACGACTGCCAAGCAACGAAGCAACCCCGGCACCAGCGAGGCCCGGAGAAGCCAGCCACCGAGAAACAACCACACATCACGGCGACATTGACCCCCAATCCGACACCGATGACGAGGAAGAGGAGATCCACCAGCTCCAGGCTGAACACGACCAGTGGGACTGGAGAGGACGTAAGTCGGGATTCCATTGCGCCGGCTGTAGCGGCGATCACCCCCACTCCGAATGCTGTTTCCTCGACGCCATCTGCCGGCATTGCGAGAAGCAGGGGCACATCACCAAGGTGTGCCAGAACAAGAAAAACTACAGCACCCAACGACGAGACAGCAGCCCCCGATGACAAGATGGCACCCCCAGAAACTGAGACCGCCAAACCGAGAGCCGATTGAGCTGTGACAGCTGCAGCAGATGACTCAGCAAAGCACAGCGGCGCGAAGAAACCCACCAGACGGTCATCATCGGCCACTCATCGACCATGGACGCCCAAAATGTACACGTGGAGGTGAGCATCGAAGACCAGCCCTGCGAGATGGAAGTGGACTCTGGGTCCTACCTCTCCATGGTCTCTTGGCGCACAATCAAGCACCTAGTGCCAACCATCCGCTGCCACGAGCTAGACAACCAAAAACTAATCCTGAAGGACTACCAGGGAAACCGCATCCCTGTAGCCGGCATCGGACATTTTAAAGTCACCTTCAAAGACCACACCGAGGTATTGCCACTTACAGTCATAGACAAAGACCGCCCCAGCTTGCCTGGCTTGCAATGGTTCTCCCCATTGGGAATAGAAGTGACGGGCATCCACCACACAGACGAGGCTGACTGGGAAGCGACGCTCGTGAGGGACTTCCAGGAGGTCTTTGACGACTCTCTAGGCAAGTACCGAGAGGCCCCTATTTCCTTCAACCTCAACCCTAAAGTCGCCCCGATCCGCCTCAAACCGCGGCGAGTGCCATTCATGCTCAAACCTAAAATTGACGAGCAACTAGACAAGCTTGTCACACAAGGGGTTTTAGAGCCAATTGATCATGCCCGCTGGGAAACACCCATAGTCACCCCCATCAAACCCGATGGCTCCATAAGAATCTGCGGTGACTATAAGGCCACCCTCACCCGTGCGCTGCAGCAAAGCGCCTACCCTGTCCCAGTAGTACAGCACCTTCTGCACTCACTGGGGGGAGGCCGGGTCTTCGCAAAACTCGACCTGGCGCAAGCCTACCAGCAACTGCCGGTCGATGCCGAGACAGCCGAAGCGCAAACGATTGTCACACACCGGGGGGCTTTCCAATGCAACTGACTCCAATTTGGAGTCAGCGTCGCCCCAGGAGTCTTCCAAAGCCTCATGGAAAGACTCCTCCAGGGAATAAAAGGAGTGGTCCCCTACTTTGATGACGTGCTGGTCGCAGCCGCCAACAAGGAACAATTGAAACCTGTTTAAGTGCGGTGCTGCAAAACTTCAAAGACGCCGGCCTTAAAGTAAAAAAAAACAAATGCCAACTTTACACCGAGAGGGTCGAATTCCTGGGGTACCTCCTAGACTGGCACGGAATCCACCCAACCGGAAAGAAACTCAGAGCCATTAAGGAAGCCCCCACACCAACAAACAAGGCAGAACTACAGGCATTCTTGGGACTGCTTAACTTTTACAATGTTTTCCTACCCCAGAAGGCGACTGTGGCGGAGCCTCTGCACGGCTACTCGATAAAGCAGCCACCTGGACCTGGGGAAAGCGGGAGGAGACTGCATTCCAACAGACAAAAAACCTGCTAACATCAGACGCAGTCCTGATCCAGTATAGCGAGACCCTGCCACTAACGGTGATATGTGACGTGTCACCCTTCGGCATCGGAGCAGTCCTCAGTCACACCCTACCCAACGGGAAGGAAGCACCAAACGCCTTCTTCTCAAGAACACTGGCCAGACTGGAGAGAAATTACAGCCATCTGGACAAAGAAGCCCTCGCCATCGTCTTCGGAGTGAAAAGGTTCCATGAGTACCTTTATGGTAGGACCTTTTCAATCATTATGGACCACAAACCCTTACTCGGAATACTGGCAGGAAACAAGGCCACCCCAAACATCCTGTCACCCCAGATGACAAGGTGGTCCGAGTTCCTTGCCACTTACTCATATGAACTGTCACACCGACCCGGCAAGAATATCCCACACGCAGATGCACTAAGCCAATCACCCCTACCAGACTTGGACGATGACCCAGCACCCACAACAATAGCCCTGCAAATAGAGACTCTACCCAGCCCGCTCTTAACCACGCCAGACATTGCCCGAGAAACAAATAAAGACAAACGGCTGACACAGTGAGATGAATGAATCTGAATCCAGTCAATAACTTTATCTCTGAGCAGCTCTTAAATTAAGAAAAAGTATGCAGATGAAGAATCATCTGCGTTTTAAAGAACCATATGATTTTCAAAGATGTCTGTTTGGAATGTAGATATTAAATAATTCTTGGTGGGAGGTTATCTACTTTTATTTTGAGATTGGAAGAAAAAAAGGAACAAATCCTTGCTTTACTTCTTCTGTTTTAAATCCTCTTATGATTTATTTAACTGCTAAAAAATTAATTTTTGCTTGTCATCACAAGATGTGTGTGCAATAAACCATTATAGAAAAGAGAAATTCTTCTTAAAATCCCTTATGTGTTTTCAACTTCTCTTTCCCTCCTGGAACATTCAAATATCTTGAGGATAATGATGTTACCCTTTCTTACTCAGCACTTATGCCAGAGAGTAGCAATATCACCCACAATAATGTTGGCCATCTTGGAAGAGGTCAGCTGTGCAGAAATGTAGTTAATATATAGAACAGTGGTTCTTAAGATTTCCCACACCCCATAGAATTAAAAAAAAAAACACCTTTAAATAAATAATTTTAGTAACCCTGGATCAAAACTGCCAGATTGCGAGAAGGAAGGAACTGATCTTTCTATCAGCTCTGTGGGGATTGTTTTCCAACTGAAGGGAGGAAACCAGAAAGTTTGAACAAAGAAAATAGATTTGAGTAGTTATAAAGAGAAGGGGGGGGGCTCCTAAAAGACAAAAATGCCAAAGTCCTCTCAAGAAATTTTTAGAAATATAAAATTGTTTTACTTAGTAATAATTCTTATTGTAATTGTAGTTCAATCTTCAGATCTGTCATCCACCTTTATGTGCATCTCTCTCTCCCTCTCCCTTTCACTCCCCTCCCCCCTCTATCTTGTTTGGACTTGAATACTATGGTTTACCATTCTTATATTATTTACTACTCAGAGATATGGAAGGTATGCTCACCATCTTCCAAAACCAACTCTATTAGTAAAGGAACAACTTTAAAACAGAGGACAGAGCTTATTATTTAACATTATTTGAAGATCATATGTGTAAAGTTTCTGCAAGGAAAACTATGAGCAAGTACCCTGAGGGGCTCTTTTAATCCCAAGCAATATGCAGATTGAGGCACAATTTCCTCTTTAAACTCAGGGTTTCCCTTTTCAGGCAACACTCACAAAGTTTTTACATTTTCTAGAATCCTCTCCTAACCATTACCATTCATTAAAGGGAGTAACATTGTTCGTGTGGTTAAATTTGGTGTCCTTTCTATTACTGCTCAGAGGTAATTATTTCTTAACCATTAGGATTTTTTCCTTTTGATTATTGTTTACAGTAGACTGAAACTGCTTTCATTTTGGGTGTCCGATGTGAAGTTCAGTTGGTGGAGTCTGGAGGGTATGTGAGAAGACCAGGGGAGTCCCTCAATCTCTCTTGCCAAGGTTCTGGATTCACCTTCAGTGGTGCCTACATGCACTGGGTGTAAGGCATCCAGAAAGTATCCATGATATCAATCACTCCAAGACATCTCTCTCCAAGGTTGAATTTATTGGAAACAGATCTGGCATGTCAAAGGTAATTTTCCAAGTGAAATTATTTTCGTGCCTTACACAGAATCCACCTTCTCTCCTCCCTTCTCTCCTCCCACTTCTACACTTCATAAATCATGAGCACCAATTAACTGCCACTGGAATTACTTAATACGACATACAGAATAACCTTGAACTTTTAAACTCTCTAAAAGGAAAAAAAAATGTGGCAGCTGAATTTTAAAGCTGACAGATGTCCTCCCTTGAAAACTCCTCTTCCTAAAAGAAAGGGGAAAAAACAGATACATGGGGTTAATACATTGTCTTTAACCCCCTCTCCCCCCATGAAGACCCTTTGGTTTGTGGGGAAAATCCTTATGGAATTGGTTAACCAATTGATCAGCATGAACATCCCAAATCTTTACCCAACTAGCATCCAAGAGAGAGTATCCTTTCCATAAGACCAAATATTGTAATTGGCCACGGTGTAATCTAGAATTGAGAATTTTTGAATTTCATAATGTGTTTTCCCCTGTACCATTAATGGTTTCAGGGGAGCGATTGGCAGTGGTCTTATCATTGATGTAGTTGCTGGTTTTAGTAAACTACAATGGAATACTAGATGAATTTTCCCCAATATTTGAGGAAGACTTAATTGGACAGTGACCAGATTGATTATCTTTGAAATTGGGAATGGACTCAAGAATTTTGGATGCAGCTTCTTACTGGGCAGTTTCAACCTAAGATACTTGGTCAACAAATATACTTTGTCCCCTACTTTAAAAGGCGGTTGAAGGGATCTATGTTTACCCGCCTGTTTTTTATAATTTTTTGCAGCTTCGGTCAAAGATTTTTGGATCTTCCCATCCTTTCTTTAATGAGTTCATCCATTCTGTTAGGGACATGGATGAGGGAGGTTGTCTAGGTAACTCGGACATTGGGATAAAATCCATTCCAGTGTTGATTTGGAATGGAGTTAATCCTGTGCTGCTATGTACTTCATCATTGTAAGCAACCTCTGCAAAAGGTAATAACTCAGCCCAATTTTCTTGTTGATAATTTACATAGCGTCTAATGTATTGTTCAATCGTAGTGTTAGCCCTCTCTGCTGCTCCGTTACAAGCAGGATGGAAAGCTGAGGATAACCCTTGAGAGGAACCAATGGATTTCAGAAATTCCCTCTAAAATTTTGCAGTAAATTGTACCCCTCTGTCTGATATTATTCTACGAAGTACTCCATGTAGTCTATAGATATGTTTCACAAGCAGCTTTGCAAGTTTTTTCGCAGATGGAAGTCCTTTGCAGGCTATACAATGGGCCCGTTTAGAGAATAAGTCAATTATAATCCAAATGATTGTATTCCCTTCACTCTTAGGTAATTCAACAATAAAGTCCATTGCGATCTCTTCTCAAGGTTGAGTTGGTTCAGCAACTTGTTGCAGGAGGCCAGGGTTTTTTCCAGTTCTGTGTTTCATTGTGGCACAAATTGGGCAACTTTTTACATAGTCCTCAACATCAGGTTTCATTTTTGGCCACCAGAACTGTCTTCTCAGTAAATGTAGGATATTTAGGAATCCGAAGTGGCCTCCCAGCCAGCAGTCATGGCTACGCTTTAGTACCAGTAGTCTTAGGGTTGTGGGTACATAAATCTTAGTCCCTTTCCAAGCTAATCCATCATTCATTATCAACTCAGTTTGATGGTCCAGGAACCAAGGGTCAGTCAATAGGGCCATTTTCAATTCTGTAGTCAGCTTATCTTCCAGGTGTTTGGGGTTGCAGTTGGCTTGGGCTCAAGTCATCACTTGGCCTGCCGATTGAGCTTCTGAAATTAAGGCTTGTACTATTTCCTCTTGGTGGCTGTCAAACTGAGGTTTTCTGGACAGAGCGTCCGCCAGTATGTTTTTCCCTCCGGGCATATATTTAATGTTAAAGTTGAATTGCTTGAAATATTGGGCCCAGTGGACTTGTTTGGGCGATAATCTCCTAGGGGTCTTTAGAGCCTCGAAGTTCTTATGATCAGTCCCTACCTCAAAGACCTCTGGTGCTCCTTCTTGAAAATGCCTCCAAGTCAATAAAGCCCATCGTACGGCAAATTCTTCTTTCTCCCAGACCACCCACCTTCGCTCTGCATCTGTCAGCTTTTGGACACATAAGTGCAAGGCATCAGTCGGCCTTGAGAGTCTTTTTGCAGCAAAATGGATGCCACTGCTACATCACTTGCATCTGTTTGGACAATAAAAGGCTTGGTTGCATCTTGGTGCTTGAGGATGGGCTCCATTGCAAAGAGGCATTTTAATGTCTCAAAAGCTTTCTGACAGTCCATAGTTCAAGCCAGGGGGTGACTCGGCTTTGGTTTGGTGGGTGACAGGCCCGTTTTTTAATAGCTCTGTCAATGGGAGGGCAACTTCAGCAAAGGATGGAATGAATTGTCTATAGAAGTTGGCAAACCCCAAGAAACTTTGAAGTTGTTTTCGGGTTCTGGGGGGTTGCCAGTCCAGCACCGTTTTCATCTTTCCAGGGTCCATTTAAATCCCCAGGTTGGATATTTGGTAGCCTAGATAGTCTAGCGACTCTTTGTAGAATTCGCATTTTGAGAGTTTCACATATAATTTAGTGGCTAGAAGTTTTTCTAGAACCTGTCGGACCAATTGAACATGTTCTTCCATGGTTTTTACTGAAGATAAGGATTTAATCCAGGTACACGAGGACCCCTGGTAAAGGTGCAGGTGTAGTACCTCATTGATGAGCTGCATAAACACTGCAGGAGCTCCTGAAGTCCAAAAGACATGACTTTGAATTTGAAGCTACCCAGAGGACAGTTAAAAGCAGTTTTTCACTCATCTCCTTCTTTGATGTGGACCCGGTAGTAAACTTCACTGAGATCTAGCTTGGTGAATATCTTGCCCTTCAACAGGTGGTTCAATAAGTCCTTCATAATGGGGAGAGGGTGCATGTTTTTGACACATATGGCATTCACACCTCTAAAGTCAAAACACAATCTCAACCTGCCATCTTTCTTCTGCTTGAACAACATGGGGCAGTTAATCTTGATTTCGCAGGCTCAATAAAACCTCATTCCAAATTGCTGTCGATGTATTTCTTTAATTCAGTCATTTTAGCAGGCGTCATGGAATACATCTTTGGTTTTGGTAATTTCGCCCGGGCTCTAATTCTATGGCACAATCAGTGGCTCGATGGGGGGATAAGACATTACACCCTTCTTCACTGAACACTTCAGCCAAGTGTCTGTATTGGTTGGGTACCTGGGGGTTATCTGGGAGAAGGTGGGATGCCATGGGTGCTGGCTCAGGCTCTGGGTTCAAGCTGACCAGTGGCTTTGTAGTGGATGGAAGAGGGGGCAATGGGCCCGGTCCAATGAGGATTTTTCTGAATCCATCCTTGCATTTAATCATTGGGGCCCATTTGTCTAGCCAAGCAAGTCCCAGTATGATTGACTCTGACATCTTGGGGGCCACTATGAAGCATATGAGTTCATGATGGGGCCCTAATTCCATCTTGATTAATTCAGTCATCTGAGTGGCTGCCCCACCATTAAGGTTCCATCCACTTGCTCAGATCTGATTGGGGTTTTTAGTGGGTTAGTCTTTATGCCCAATTGTTCAATGATGGAGAGTCCAATAAGGCATCTAGAACACCCAGTATCAATGACAGCTTTTAACTCCCCAGCCTCCCCCATTTTTGGTACCACTAACTTGATCTTGACTATAAAAGGTATAATGGGATCACTCACCATTGGGTCATCTTTGCAGGTTGTGTTCTCAGGGACGTGGTGGTCCATTGCTCCCATCTGCACAGAGGGGGCTTTCCCAGATGTGTTTGGCAAACCCACCCCTGGCTGGAGGTCTTTCTTGATTCTTCCAACCTCTAACAGCTGGATTAGTCTTTGACTGCGGAGCTTGCAGTACAGGATCAGGGGCCAGAAGTCTGCTGCTCTATGGCCAGATTGGCCACATTGGTAACATTTCAGCACCCTGGTAGGTTGGTTATGAGCAGGTTCAGCTGATCCGGTCAGCAGTCTCCTAGCCACAATTCTCTTAGGCAGGGCTGTTGGAAGGGGTTTCCTGTCTGGGTTGCTGCTGTGATCTAAGCTGAAGGATGTGACATACCACAATTGTAAGGTCTCTGCAATTCCCCTGATTTCACAGGCCTTCTTTACTTCTGGATCAATGGCATTTTTAAAATAGTGTAAAGTCATTCTTTCAGGCCAATCCATGAGGTAGCTTGAGCCCCTTCTAAAGTCCCAAATAAATTCTGACAAGGGTTGCTTGCCTTGTCTCATTTCCATTAACTTCTCTTTATTCTCTGCTACCCTGTCTGGATTTTCAAATCTGAGTCTTAATAATTGAATAAATCCATTTACATTGTGTAATTCTGGGGCTTGTTCATTGTGTAGTTGGGCCACCCAGTTTGAAGCATCCCCTCCATTCATCCCATTTGTTATGGTCGTAACCAAATTGCTCTTTGTGGCCTACTGATCTCCAAATTGTTCTATATGGGTTCGGATTTGAGTGAGGAAATAATTAAAATGTTCATGGCATCCATCAAATATGGACTTAAAGAGTATTTGGTCCAGCCTGGGTCATGATTGCAGAGGTGGCACAGGCCAGGCTCCTGCAGGTTGTACTGGAATGAAAGAAACCGGCCTGGTGGCATATGTAGGCTGGGTAGTCCCCCTGTATCCTGGCTGGGTGGTGCCTCTCTGGAATAGGGGGTCCCTGCAGCTTCGCTGCCAGTTGGGGCTGCTTTAATGGTGGCCAGAAGGAAGATGGGTGTGGCCTGGTTCCCTGGTTGGGAGGAGGGGGAGTGGCTGCTGTCTGTTGTCTGGGCAACCCCCCTTCAGACCAGGGCTGGGTTAGTGCTGGGTGCCATTGGCATTGAATCCACCCCTGGCTTGGATAAAATCCCCATCCTGGAGGGATACTCTCTGCAGGGGGCAAAATTCCCTCTGGAAAATGAGGGGGTTGCCTCAAAGGCCGCAACATACCTCTGTCAGTTGATGCTTCTTTCTGGCTTCTTCCAACTGGCATCTGTATAGGCTCCTCCCTCCAATCAGACAGAATAGCAATCTGCCTGGGGCTCAAGAAAGATTTCTCTTCAACCAGCTGAGTTACTTCTGGATTATAATAACTTCTTGAGTTGAAATGCTTCAGTATAGCTCCCAAACCTCTTTCCTCTACTGTCATTCTGGAAGCATCCATCATCTCCTCCAAACAAAGGCTTGCAGCTTCAATTAATGTCCTGGAGGGAGGGCCCTCATACTCTCCCCGCTGCATACCTCCAACTTCAGCTGACTGTTGATAATTCTCTATTTCAGGAAAAAGAACTCTGGGTATCAGCCAAGCCCTTTTTTAAAAAATAAATGACTTGGGAAATAAATGTAAGGCATCCAGAAAGTATCCATGATATCAATCACTCCGAGACATCTCTCTCCAAGGTTGAATTTATTAGAAACAGATCTGGCATGTCAAAGGTAATTTCCCAAGTGAAATTATTTTCATGCCTTACACAGAATCCACCTTCTCTCTTCCCTTCTCTCCTCCCACTTCTACACTTCATAAATCACGAGCACCAATTAACTGCCCCTGGATTACTTAATATGACATACAGAATAACCTTGAACTTTTCAACTCTCTAAAAGGAAAAAAAAATATGTGGCAGCTGAATTTTAAAGCTGATACTGGGTAAGACAGGTCCCAGGAAAAGGAATGGAATAGGTGGCATTCATAGACACCTATTCAAATACTTACTATTCAGACAAAATGAAGGGATGCTTTACCATCTCCAGGGACAATGCCAAAAGCCAGCTTTATCTGCAAATGAACAGCCTCAAACCTGAAGACATGGCAGTCTATTACTGTGCTAGAGACAGAGTGAGAGAATGTGAATTTGAAGCTTGGAAAAATCCTATCATTCATCAGAACAGCTTTGCAAGTCAATTTAATACCAGAAGACTGAATTTTTCAATGAGAGGAACCTTAGAAAAATGCCAGACTGACTGGAGAAAAGAGCTGATCTTTGTATCAACTCTGTGGGGCCTGTTTTCCAATTGAAGGGGAGGAAACCAGAAAATTTGAAGGAAAAAAAAAACAAAGTTGAAAAAAATAAAGGGGGAGAGGAG